>NW_026715041.1:0-24069 GCF_029784015.1 Lycium ferocissimum | reverse complement strand
GCGCCCTAGGACATCATTCCGTCATGAGTGCTCCCTTGATCGGAGCCTACATTTTTGGTACAAGACATTTCGTTATTTGTATATATATGTTTGTTCAGCGGGTACGGCGGGGCCCCGTCCCATCATATGGTTCTCATATGACTTAGAAGTCCGTAGACATACGCGCGCGGGTCAGGTCGATTTGGCTGCCGCGTTCAGAGGAGCTCATGTTTCGAGCGTCCCCCATACTATATAAATGCACGTACTTATGCTTCGTTATGTATATATATATGTGTGTGTGTTGCTTTGGGGGCAACGTCTAACTTACGTATATATAAGCTTTTGTTATGCTTGCCGTGGACCGATTATGGAGGCGACGTGCTCTTCGTATACGCTTATGTTAGTAGCGTGATGATTATGATTGTCGGCGAGTACGAGTGCCAGTTTCTAAGACTAGTCACGACCTACGGGGTTGGGCCGTGACATACTCATTCTGCGGTCATTCATTAGTCTCATGCTTATAATCATAGAAGAACCTTTCCACTGGAAACATATTTACATTTTACACATAAGCCCTTCGGCTATCAAAATAATATATATACATACGATGAGAAAGCGCGAGACCATACCCGCACATACGTATCTACGACCTCTACTAGAGTGCTAGACATAGGGACGGGACAGGACCCCGTCATGCCCAAAACATATATATACACAAAAGAATAAATCAATGGTACCTCCAGAACAATGGAGTTCTCTCATGTCAGCTAATAGCTCCTACGAAACGCGATCACCTTCCCGTCTACCTCCGCTGGCATGAACACAGCGTCCAAAGAAAATGGACGTCAGTACGAACATTGTACTGAGTATGTAAGGCATCAACAATAATAATATATCAATGAAATAAGGAAGCATCAAATAAGGAGCAACCTGTAATTGACTGTCAATCTAAAAGAAACAATGCATGCTGGCTTACTTCGTAATCATCATCATATCGTATGCGTGATATGTATAAGGCGCCTACCGTATAAGTACGGTGTGATAATCAGGGGTTAACTGGTCTGTGCCCCGCGTCCGAGGTAACATCTCATGCCGCCCACTAGTGGTGTCCGCCCATGCCATCTAGACATGGTGTATACGCCGCCCGCCCTAGCGGTGTCCGTCTCGGGCCATATAGGCGCGGTGTAATATCATCATCATATACTCGTCATAATGCATACATGAAAACTCAAAGACAACTACACTTTATCAGGGTGACATAAGGTCGTGAACCCACAATTCCATTATGGAGCATTTATAGCATTCTCGCCACCTTGAAGGAATTAGCATATAAGGTGAGTGTATACAATAAACAACATCAATAGATCGTAGTTAACATCATTAGCTTTATAAAACATCATATCGTGAACCTAGAATCTTTGACTCAAGCTCGTCATCGTCATGTTCATAATATCTCTTATCTTTAACTCATATGGCTATTCATAAACCTAGACTCTTAGTTTTCCGGCATGTAGGAAATTCATGGAGAAGGAGGAAAAATCATGCCATAAGATTCATGCGCTAGAAAGAAAGGACTAGCCTCACATACCTTTTTCGTTTAACTATTCTATCGCTTGCCCGTTCTCCTTCAATGCCCACGTTTTTACCTTCAAGGGAGCTCGTATAACATTAGCTAAACGATTATAAGAACGTGCTTACTAAAGCTAGAGAAAATTGGGCAGCATTTCCTTTGTTTATACAACTTTCCTCATATTACATATCAACTCCCAAACATCCATAACAACATTCACCATACTATAAGCAACAATCATCATTCATCTATATTATCTACATTTCTCAATTTCACTTCAATTTCTCGATAATCATGGTCATAGTTCACTATTGCATTTTCTCACATATAATACTTATCCCATGTTCTAAATGGCATTTATAACATACTTATAATCACAACATAACAATATTCATGATTCACTCTAAACTACTACTCAAAATCTTATTATTCCTATCTTTGTAACCCATTTTCTATCTCCTTCCATAATCTAAGTCTCTCAACCTCTCATTGCCTTAAACAACGGTAGAAAAGATCATAAAACTTACCTTAGATAGTGTATGGAATAAGCCTTCGATGAAAGTACTTCTCTTTTCAAAACTACTAGTGCACTTCCGTTTCTGGAATTTCTTGGCTTGGACAGACTTGAATGTGTTTCATACACTTGATTTTGGTATGATGAAGTTGATGTCAATTCTCTTGGGTTCTTGCTGGATGAAAGAGTGGAGAGTTCTCTAAGTGTTCTTGAAGTGTGGAGAGGAGAAATAGAGTAGATTGATAAGGAGAGGGTCCCTTATATTAATTTCTTGAAGGCTGTCACAGGCAGTTACGGACCAACATACGTTACTTGTATAAGTTATCTTTGTTATGTACGTGTTTTCGCATATTCAGAAAATTTGAAACAATTGCGACTTGTCTGTCATAAGTCAATATTTTGATCTTAATTAACATATCCATGTTGTTCATGGAAAAATATTGGCGCAAAGACGTCGGAGAAGGCCAAGGGCAAAATTGGAATTTCGGAAATTTGTTTCGGAAATTTCAAAACAAGATTTGTAATCAATTGGGCTCAAAAAAAAAAGGAAAAATTGAGGCCCACATATTAGGGGTGGCCGGCCATGATCCATAGGCCAACCCAAGTTCATGAATTAATTAGTCATGTGATGATCATGTGACTAATTAATTTAAAAGAAGCCAACCTTCAAGAAACTTCAAGAAATCAAACACAAAAAAAAAAATTGAAGAGCAAGGAGAGGGCCATTCGGCCGAACCCCCCTCAGAGAAAAAAAAATTTTCCTAGCCTTGATCTTAATTCTAAAATCTTGTTCTTCTTGTATTCGTAGTAAGTTCAAGACGCTCTCCGACGTGATATAATTGGTTTGGCGAGAGAGCGACGTTTGCGGCATGGTTGGAGTTTGAAGAAGAGGTAAGAAATTTACTCTTTTATGTTATGGAATAAGTATGTATGATGTGAGGATTGGAATTAGATAAGAATTGTGGAGTTGTGATGTGTGTGTGAAGCCGTGTATATGTGTGTGGTGGTGGTGCATGGCCGTGTGCCATGGTGATGGTAGAAAGTAATGGATTAAATTTTATTTAGTTTGTTAGTTGTGTCGTTATGACGTTTACGACGTAAGGAAGTCTTGAATAATTCAAAAGGGCATCGGAATTGGTTGTATGTTATTACGGGAAATTATGTGATTTATATATGATCTTTTTTATATAATTATGAGAATGAGATTCTAAATGTGAATTATGGTTATTGTTATTGAAATTGGAAGAAAACAATGCGATTTAGTAGTTTCGTTGCATTAGTGGGAATACTTGAATTCATGAATGTTGCTTGAAATGCTATTGAAATATGTTTGAATAATCTTGAATTAGATAATGAATATGGGAAATGTTGATATTAGTTGATGGTATGAAGTTGGAATGGAAGTTGTGAATTATGTGGAAAAGAGGACTATTTATGTTATAGTGCGTTTTATGATAGTTGTTGATATTGTTGGATTGCTGGGTTGTTGTTGTTGATAAATTGGGCCGAGCTAAGTCTCGGATGCTATATGTATAGGGGAGGAGTCTTCCGAAATTTCGGTAGACAAATATGAATTTAAGTTGAATTCTTAGAATCTATAACTCACAATTGGTAAATGTGACCATTTGTAGATTCTGGGCGAAACGGGGTTTGAGTTTAAGCGAGCGTAAGACGCGCGTGAGGTATGTAAAGCTAACCCCTTCCTTCTTTTGGCATGTCTTAAGTGTACTAGGTTTAAATTTGAGCCTCGGGGACAATCTTGTCTATAGAAATCCGAGTTTGATTTTGAATACTATTCATTCAAAGATAATTGAACTATATTTCTTATGTCTTGTTGGAAAATGTTCAAACTTTCGTAACTTTCCCAAACGAACTCGGATTGCTCTAAATCTTTCATGGATGCTTCCATAGGGTCTAATGTTTGTAAAATTTTGTATGCCACCTCGACTTGACCGAGGTGGGCCCACTAGCCCCGAGACCTCCTCCGAGTGTCCTATTCGACTTAATTGGCATGACGTTAAAAAGAGATTTTAGCATATGATTATGATTATCAAAGGTTGATGTTCTAGTGACTCGAGTACGTTCTAACATGCATTTGAACTATGAATCCGATTGTAGAAATACTTTTGTGAGACAGATTCCATATTGCTCAATTATTTAAACATACTTTGCCTAAATTGTCGCCATATGTCTATGCTACGTCTCTACGAATGTTTTTACTTGTGAATTGCATTAGTCTCTCACTACTCTGCTCGTGCATGTTATTATGATATCATTCCTTGCCCGATCCGGGCCGGCTTTGTCGATCGCGCACTTTATGATAAATTCGACGTTATCTTTGTGTTGCGGTTTCCAAGACCTCGCCATAGGGCCGGGTTCCTCTTGTATACGGCGTTATGATGTGATATGGCATATGATTTGTTCTGATGGTGTGATATGTTATGATGATATGATATGTTCGGGGATTGTACGGAGATTTGAAACCTTCGGGTATGCGTATTTGTGGCACCAACGTCGGAGTGGTGGCCACGTTCTGGCGTTATGCGATTTTGATTTGCATTATATATATGATTTCGATCTGAATTTTGATACTTGATTTGATATTTTCTCTCTGTACTCTTGTCTCATTTGTGATTGGGATTTCTGTACCCTATGCTTTATATACTCATTACACTCTTTTAAATGTTGACCCCTTTTCTTCCGAGGGGTACACGTTCATGCCCGCGCGTACGGATATACGTTCAGGTGATCCTCCGGTGTAGGCTACGCGTATGCTGTGCATGGATTGTCTCTTTGATCCGGAGCCCGTCTTTTTTAGTATATATGTTTTTGCCATGTATATACATACATTTGAATACGATTTGGGTACGGCGGGGCCACTGTCCGTCATATGTTTACGATTACCGAGTTTTGTAAAGACACAGTCGTCTATGTGGGTCGAGGGTCCTATGTGTGTTTGTTTTGGTTGTGATTTGTATCTTAATGCGGTCCCGTTTGGTCTGGAGGCCATAGTGGCCCATATGTCTGCATATGTGTATATATGTGTTCGGCGATGTACATTCCGCCGCTCTTCTGACTTTGATATGGCATTTTATATCCACGACCGCTTAAGTTGATATTTATTTTTACTTCTGCTTAAAATGATGACTATGACATCTGAGCTAGGATAGATTATGATGATTTGATATGAAAGTCCGTTGGGGTGTCCAAATAGGGCGCCAGTCGCGGCCCACGGGGCTGGGTCGTGACATATACTGACTGTATGTCTGGCCATAGATTTGGTCCAGTGGGGTGTGCTAATCTGGGCTGATTATATGGTTGAACCTACGGCCCGTATGTTTTATACGGCCGGTATGTTTGGCCGTATAATGCCCAGTTTTTCGAAGTTCGTTCTCGTCAACTCGTTTGATCTCCAATCCTTATGGAACCTTCTTAGCACTTGTTTAACACCTCATTAACAATCTAAGGGACATTATCACTCTTCTCCAAAACATCATTAAGCCGTCATTAACTTGTCACTCGTAAATCTCTTCCGACACATAACCTATACCTTGCTTTCCTTAACAACTTTCTTCTCTTTCCTCAAATGCCTTGAAAATCTCGATTAGGATCATCAAATGTTATTTCTTATTCATCAAAACATCGTATACGTCGTGCCCTTCGTTAGTCTATTCACTGTACGTTAACGGGAAATTTTTCGAGGTGTAACAGTCAAGTCGATCACAAAACAAATCCCAGCCTACAGAATGATAAGTAGACACAGAAGATCAAATAAGACCGAAGCTGCTTGGTGAAAAGCAAAAATGGTACTGTCGTGTACGTATCCGACAGTGCCTCGACCTGCGCTTCCGGCCAGGAAAAGCATAATAATGGGCACCACTAATGTCGCTCTGGACGGACTGAGCTCCTCCTCTGGAAGCCTGAGAACCACCCCTGCCTGACTGATATCCACCCCTAGAAGGCTGAGAACCAACGCGACCTATCTGAGCATCGCCTCTACCAATAGAACCACCCCAGCTACTGAAAGATGCTGGAGTCCTAGGGTCTGAAATCTAAAACCCTATTGGGCCTTACATTGTCTCGAACTGGGTCACTCTCTAGTAATGCATCTTATTACGTATGTATAACAAGTTTCGGATAGCAAATGTCGAAATATCGAAGTCAAATAATCCCGTATAACCACCTCGGTCGGCTAAATGGTAGACAAAGTAGCTCTCCAAAACTCGCCCCGAACTATACCCACTCTGCCTCGAAGGACCAACCGAAAAAGTCTGGAGTGTTGACTGAATAGGGCGGCTAGAATGCAGCTGAAAATTCCTAGCCGACTGGCCCCTACCCCTAGAAGTCGACCTACTATAGCTACCATACTGATGGGGCTTCTTATCACTACCCCACCATGGGCTCGGATCCTAGCTAACTCTACACTCGCAGCATGGTCTACCACTAACTGAAAGGAAGCATCTATAGCGACAAGCTGAAGACACTCCACATCCAACGGAAGTACCAGTCCACCCACGAATCTCTCCCCGACCCTCTGCCCTGGTTGCACTAACAATGTAGCATAACGTGCCAAGAACACTTAATCAAAGTTCTCACACCACTTACTGACATAGCCCTCTCGCCGTAGTTGATAAACTCTTTTTCTCTCCGGTCCCCTCGCAGTACGGGGAACATACTTTCAAAAAGGCCCTACGAAATCCAAGCCTAAGAAAGGAGACGACTCAGCTGGCCGACAATTAATTCCACATCTCCACTAAGTCTTCGCGTCCCCACGCTACTAATAGGACACGTAGTCAACTCCATGGGACTCAACAATCCCTATCTTCTACAACCTCTCATGCATGTCCACAAAAAACTCATAAACATCCTCACTCGGTATACCAAAGAACCTCAGTGGTTCTATCTTCAGAAATCTACCAATCAACTCCTGATCTTCAAAGGTCATAATCGGATCGAACGGCCCAGAGCACCAAACATTACCAATCCCATCAACCCGAGGGGTTATAAAGGGTTGTGCTAGAAGTCGCATCCCCTGATTCTGTGCTCCCACTCTAGTCTGTGACCCTCCTGGAGTGGCTGGAACACCCACCGCAAGCATCCCATCAATATTGTACAGAATACGAACCATGTCTTAAAGCCACTGTAGTAGAACCCACTCCGTGCCGAGTCGTCGGTCCCGCCCTCCCCTCAATCTGCTGTGTGGATGCTCGGCCGACGCTCCCATTTAGTTATTTAGATCTACACACACACAACCAGCCGCAATGGCCCCGCAACTAGCTGGTGCAGCACCACGACAAAGGCTTCTCGCGCGACCTCGTCCTCTCGCTTGAGCCCCAGTGGCTAGCTCGGGCACCTCACCCCTCGCAATGGTAGCACGTCTCCTCACCATCTGTGAGAGAATAGAAGTGAAATCAGATACCAATTATCTAAAGTGGCACGAAAGAATGAAAGAATTCCTATAGCCTCTCGCAGATAAGTACGGAGCTCATCATACCGATCCGCAAGACTCTACTGGACATGCTCTTGTACTTATAAGATCAGGTAACCTAGGGCTCTCATACCAACTTGTCATGACCCAATTTGTGGATCGAGTGGGAACGCACACTAACCCCCCTGGTGGGTGAACCCTTTCCCATATTCATCATCCAATCCAAACATAATAAAAGTAAATAAAAAGATTAAGCAGTCTCAAAATATAGATAACTACTAAATGCGGAATACCAATACATCCTCCCCGGAATCTGGTCTGAATAGTACAAGAGCTACTAATACATAAGTCTGAAGAATACAAATCTGAAATATAAATACTGTCTCAAAATGTGAAGTAAAGACAAGCAAGATAGAAGAATCTCTGGGCAGCGAAATCCATCAGATGCTCACCCTGGAAACTCTACAAGCTGAACCTCGGGATCACTCACGAGGTGTGGAGGTGGAACCTGCTATGAATTCTGCACTCAGAAAAAGAGTACAACAAGGTAGTATCAGTACAAACACCATGTACCAGTAGGTATCATAGGCCGACAACAATTAGATCACATATACAAAGAAAGAAATCAAAAGATAGACATGCAACAATCGAATATAAGTCACAACACATGATATAAGTGCCATAGTAGAATCAATGATATAAATGAATGCAGTAAATGAGTGCACATGTAGTGCAATGAGATGCACTGGCCAAATGTCTATCTCTGTACACATATGCTACGGATGGATATCCTCCACGTCTCAATAGTGATGACCCATAGGGGACCCGCGAAGTTTATGTACTAGTCACTCCGTACACAGTCCAGAAATGACTTCCACAATACTAGCCATTCTGCACACAGCCTAAAGATGGGTTCCATATCAAACCTGTCCATGATCTCATGCTTCAGTCACAATCTCGGATGTTTTCTTTCTCAGTTATCATCGCCAGTACCAAATCATAGTCCATATCAATGTATCATGAAAAATGAGTATGAATGTTATGCATGATATCAACATCAAGTGTAAATCATAATCAAGATCTCATTCCTGCCTCTACATGAACACACATCACAATACCAATTCTAAATCATTGTTCCTTCTTTTATCGATGATAAGTGACAAGATAAGTGAGAGATGAATGCATCACAAACACAACATAGTAAAGGGACAACCAGCCTAACAGGGCACACATGGAGATAAACCAAATCACAATAAAAAGGCGACAAGCCTAAAAAGTCAACCAACCTAGGAGTATCCATCCCAACTTCATACTCGAAGGTTTAACATGCTTTCTTCATCAATAACTAACTTCTGCATATGCTTCGCTCATTGAAGTCTAACCGAAAGGTAAGCTGTAATCTACCTCGATGGCGAACTGGTGCCACGAACCGTCAAACGTGAGCCATGCCCTTCCGAAGAGCCTCTGAATACTCAAAGTCTAGTCATTATCAAAATCTAATTTGTAAGCAGATATTAATGATACCTATATTGCTATACATTCACTCAAATCGAAAATTAACTTTAGAAAAGGGAAATCAGACCCTCAAGGTAAAACGGGAATTTCAAGAGTGGAATGGTAATCCAACATTGTAGAAGTTCAATTCTACTCTCCAATTGCTAATTAGGCTCAATTAGTGATCAATTTCATCATTTAGAAGTAAACCCCCCAATTTAGGCATAAACCCTAGATTTCCATAATCATTTCTTAACCCAAATTAGAGATTCAAGCTTATTATCGACCACTCCACAAGATTCTATGATTAGAATAGCAAGATACATCAATTAAACTCATATTCATAACCTAGGATTTAAATATCAAAGATAAGGTTAAAACTCATCTTCTCCAACTAGCCTCACTAGTTTCCACCATAGATTTCTAGCTTAGGAAGGTAGATTAAACAAACACAAGGTGAAGGAAACTTACCCCAAGATGAAACAAATCTGAAAGCTATTCAATTCAACCTCAAGTCACTTAGAGAATTAATTTTGGGAATGGCAAAAGTGTGGTTCAAAATGGGAAATTTAATGATTCTGGTTCAGCGACGTTCGCTCCAACGAAAAGGGTTTCACTTCCACGATCTCGCCTCGGCAGAGAACCATCCGTTGAGGCGGATCTAATTAACATGGCAGGGATTCGCGCCTGTGGACCAAGCCTTGCTGGGGCGGATCCGCTGAGGCGCATACAGTCTTGCTGGGGCAAGACACCAGAAACCAGCAGAATTCTGGTTTTCACCAAGTTTCATCCCTAATCCCGACATCCATTCGAGACCTCCCGGATATAAAAAAGATATGCACACATATGTAAAAACACGCTATAAACTCACTCGTGGCCTTGGAATTCCCAACAGAGGTCTATTGACCGAGTCAACCCCTAAACGGTCAAAACAAACTTTTCAACCATTGGTACAAAATACTCCCGAATGCCTCAAGAACTGAACTGAATACCCCTATTAAGTCATAATCGATCCTCTGGACCTCACGGAATAAATGAATTTATGAAAAAGGTCCATTTACGTAAAAGTCAACTATTGGCCAAAGGTTTTTCATTTTAAGGCTCTAATTCTTATAAATCACAATAAAACTCGCCTAATTACCTCAAAAATTATGTCGCCCATCCCCACCGGTCAAAATTATACTAATAGGGCTTGAGGAAGGGTCAACGAGGGTAAATGGGTCAAAAGTGCAATAACGACCAAACGGGTCGTTACAGGTAGGACGTCAAGGTCGTGTAGGATGACAAATTCCAATAAAGCTTTGAAAAGCTCAAGTCCTTGTTGACTCAAGCTCCTATACTTACTCTAACAACTGAAGGGAAAGATTATGCGATATATAGTGATGCTTCTCATCATGGTTCGGGGTGTTTCGATGCGGTGTGAAAGTGGTTACTTATGCCTCTCGTAATTGAAACCACATGAGTTGAATTATTCTACTCATGACCTTGAGCTTGCTGCTATAGTGTTTGCTTTAAAAATTTGGAGGCATTACTTGTACGGAGAAAAGTTTCATATATTTACTAATCACAAGAGTTTGAAGTACTTGGGTACACTAAAAGAGTTGCACTTGAGACAACGTAGATGGCTTGAGCTTATCAAAGATTATGACTTCACAGTTGACTATCATCCTGGTAAAGTTAATGTGGTTGTAGATGCTTTAAGTCAAAAATCCTTTGCAGTTTTATCTCTAAGTCCTTTGCCTTTGTTTCTTGAATTAAGAGCCATGAATGCTTGTCTTGCATTTAATTCTGATGGTTTTATTGTTTCTAGTGTACAAGTAAAGCCAGTTCTACTTGAGCAGGTGAAAGAAGCACAGAAGTTGGATAAGAATCTTATGCAATTGATCAAAGAAGTTCAAAATGGGAAAAGGCTAGATTTTACATTGAGGGGGGATGGTGTCCTATTTTATCAAAATAGTTACGTGTTCCTAAGTATGACAACCTAAGAAAAGAAATTTTGAATGAAGCACATACTTCACCATATGCAATGCATCCTGGAGGTACTAAAATGTAACAATCCATCAAAGAACACTATTGGTGGAATGGTATGAAGAAATACATTACAGAGTCTATTTCTAAATACTTAATTTGTCAACAAATAAAGGTCGAGCATCAAGTCCCAGCTGGTTTGCTACAACACTTGTCGATACTAGAGTGGAAATAGGAAAGAATAAATATGTACTTTGTTTATGGACTTCCACGCACTTAAAGAAATCATGATGCAATTTGGGTTATAGTGGATAGGCTAACCAAGAGTGCTCATTTCTTGTCCATTAGGATTGACTACCCACTTGAACATTTAGCAAAATTGTACGTTAATGAGATTGTGAGGCTGCATGGAGTTCCTGTTTCTATTGTATTTGATCGAGACTCGAGGTTTACATCTAGATTTTGGACTAGCTAGCAAGAAGCTTTAGGTACTAAGTTGAACTTTAGTACTTCTTTCCATCCTCAGACAGATGACCAATTCGAAAGGGTAATACAAATCTTTGAAGATATTCTTTGAGCTTGTATTATTGAGTTTGAGGGTAGTCGGGAAAAACACTTAGCGTTGATAGAATTTTCTTACAATAGTAGCTACCAATCAAGTATTGGCATGCCTTTTTATGAAGCTTTATATGGGAGGAAATGTAGAACTCCACTTTGCTGGAGTGAAGTTGGTGAAAGGAAATTGTTTGGTCATGAGATTGTGCAACAAACTGAAGATAAGGTAAAATTATCAAGGATCATCTAAAAATTGCTTCAGATAGGAAAAAGTCTTATGCTGATCTTAAGCGGTGTGAAATTGAGCATCAAGTGAGAGATAAGGTATTTTTAAAGGTTTTTCCATGGAAGAAGATTATGAGATTTGGCTAAAAAGGAAAACATAGTCCTCGATTTATTGGACCATATGAAGGAAGTACTTGAGAGAGTTGGCCCAGTTGCATTTTGTCATGACCCAACTCGTGGGTCAAGAGGGCACCCACGCTAACCCCCCTGGTGGGCGAACCCTTCCCTTATTCAACATTCAAATTAAGCATACCAAAAGAAATAGAACTTTCTAAGCAGTATCTATATCATATAAAGTACAAGTGCGGAAATACAACAACTACCCAAGGAATTTGGTCAAGTCGCAGTACAAGAGCTACTAAGTAAGTGCATAAGTCTGAATAGTAGAAATACATCAAGTCTGAACAATTCTGTCTCCAATACAAGGGACATATATCATGATAGAAAAGTTTTCCTGGTAGCTGATCGGAACATGGCTCACCCTGGAAACTCCAATTGACTGCCACGGGAAACTCGCACACGAGGGCCTGATGTGGAATCTGTAACAAACTCTGCACTCAGAAAAGAAAGCGGCAAGGTAGCATCAGTACAACAACAAGTACTTGTAAGCATCATAGGCCGACTAAGATTAGTTTACGCATATACGGCACAAAATAAACAAGATAAACAGATAGGCACAAATAACCACTCAAGTCACATAATATCACATAACCGAATCATCGCCTTAGGTGAAGTACCTAAACACAAGTTTTCCAACTTTCCCATATTGCTTCATAGTAACCACATTCACAAATACAACCAACAAATCCAGTCAATCGATGTAAAATGTGATGATGATGTATGCAATGCAATGAAATGGACGTCATGCAATGCAATGGCCAATATCTCAATCTGTACACACATGCTCCGGACGGAATATCGACGCCTCGAAAGTCATGACCTGCGGGGGACCCATGGAGTCCATGTACCAATCACTCCGCACAAAGCCCAGAGGTGACTTTCACAATACCATCCACTCTACACAAAGCCCATAGATGACTTTCACAAAACTTGCCACTCCGCACAAAGCCCAGAGGTGACTTTCACAAAACTAACCACTCCGCATAAAGCCTAGAGGTGACTTTCATCTTTCACTTTCTTTTCAAATGTTTCCATAACCTTTTTCCATCACTTGTTCCACGATTCTTTCATCAAACTATTTTCCACAACATTTCCATCATGCATGAATTTATGAATTCAAAAATGAGAAATCAATGAAATCAATGCCAATGAATATGATATGGAGATCACAAAGCACCATAAGCCATATCAAGTCTTGCATAAATCACAACAACTATGGAAATGGAATCAACATCGAGTTTCAATCATCATAGTGAATCTATCACATCATATCACTCCAACCACATAAACAAGTACACCATATGTCACAATGCGTAAAATAACGGCGATGAGCCCACATAATTAGAAGTCATACCAACCTAAATGTATATCCATCCCAACATCATGTCTGAAGACCTAATAATGCTTTCTCCCGTCAATTCTACGCACATATATGTTTCACTAATCAAGTCTAACTAAAGTAAGTCATAACCTACTTCAATGCCAAGTTGGTCCCACGAATAATCAAACGTGAGCCTTGCCCTTCCGAGGAGCTTCCGAATAATCGAAGTCTAGTCAAAATAGTAATCTAAGTTAGAAAAGGGGAATAATGATACCCATATTGCTATAGACTTGTTTGAATCAAAAATCAAATTTTAAAGATGACATCGGGCCCACAGGGGCAACTAGGGATTTCGAGATTAAAATGGGCAACTCAATGTTCTAGAAGTTCGATACTACTGGTCAATCGCTAAATAAACTCCATTAACCATCAATTTTACTATTTGAATGAAAACCCCCAATTTTGGAATAAACCCTAACTTTCCATGACTTTGATTCTTGAAATAGAAGTAAGATTCAAGCTTAGAACTAGTTTCCCAATGATTAAATGGCATGAATACAAGGATTAACATTAAGACCCAACAAGTTTAGAAGAGAAACAATGATCAACACTTTAGGTTTATGAACCCCTCTTCTCCAATTTCACCTTAGAACTACCATAGATTCCATCATTAGTTAAGACATAAACATAAAATGGAGTAAAGGAACGTACCCTTATGAAGATTCAATCCCAACTGCCTCTCAAATCGCCCTTAGAACTTCTTAGGTCAAGAATTTAGTGAATGAACATAATGGTTTCAGAGTTGGAATAAAAAAAGAATTGTGATTCAGCGCTATTCACTTTCGCGGTAAAAGGTCTACATACGCGATCTCGCCTCCGCAGATAATTGTGGCAGACCTCATTCAAAGACTCAGAACTCGCGTCTGCGAGCCAAGTCTAGCTGAGGCGAGACACCAGAACCCAGCAAAAATCTGATTTTCACCAAATTCAACCCAAAATCCTGACATCCATCCGAGACCTTCCAGATACAAACCAAACATAAAAACACATGTAAAAACATGCTACGAAACCATCTGTGACCTCAAAATTCCCAACGGAGGTTACCTTGACCCGATCAACCCCTAAACGGCTAAAGTCAAGTTTTTAATCAAGTACCCAAAACGCCCCCGAAAGCCCTGGGAACCGAACCATCCATCGCACCAAGTCATAAATGACCCTCCGGACCTTACGAAATTGACAAAATTCCTAAAAAGATCCGTTTACACAAAAGTCAACTATCGGTCCATCATTTTTTACATATTCAACTTAGAACTTCTAACTTCCTCAAAATAAAACAAGGCTCGCCCGATCTCTTCGGTAACCGTGCTACCCATCCCCACAAGTCAAACATACTCTAACGATGTTAGGGGAAAACTCAACAGGGGTAAAAGGGCCAAAAATGCAATAACGACCAAACGGGTCATTACATATTTAAACTAGCTCTTTCACCGGAGGTATATAAGATCCCCAATGTCTTCCATGTTTCTATATTTAAAAGATATCGCTCAAATCCATCTCATGTTCTTCTTGTTGAATCCATTGATGTTAATATTGACTTGACATATGAAGAGAAACCTATCCAAATCTTGGCTTGTGAAAAGAGCCTAGAAACAAGAAAAGTTCCATTGGTAAAAGTCCTTTAGAGAAATCATTCTGGCAAAGAATTTAACTAGGAGCGAGAAGAGGATATGCGAGTTTGATATCCACATTTGTTTTGGGACTATTATCAAGTAAATTTCGGGACGAAATTTCTTTAAAGGGGAGAGAGTTGTAACACCCTAAAATATTTAAACTAATATCTTCATTTTCATGTTACCATATCTTTATAGTAAGGATATATTTTACTCCGTACTTCCTGAACTTGAATTTTACGATATTTGAAAGTTGCTTATTTTAAATTGTGATAAAATTATAAGGTAAATGTCATGGTATTATTATATAGAACATCCTTACTATCATTTTGGTAAATTAGTTATGAAATATTATAAATAATTGATATTTTGTAGCAGCCACCTTATTTTCATCCTTATCCAAGGTAAAATATATAACCTTTTGACTCATATCTTCTCCACCTCTTCTCATTTCATTTCTTCCAGAAAAAGATAACCCCAACCCTCTTCTCTTCTTGTAAAATTCTTCCACTAAATCCACAAACAATACTTGTTTTGTTGAACCCCAAGCTACTCCTCTCTATTGTGGTAAATGTAGTAAACCCGTTTTTGAACTTTGCAGTTATTAGTAATTTTAGCATATCTTCTTGTATAAAACTCTATTTTAAGTTGATCATGAAGTTTTGGAAATGAATCTCATAGATCTACAAATTTTTTTGAGGTACAAAACCCTATTTTTGCTTTTATTTACCCGAAAATAGTGATGAAATACTTTTTTTTTATCAGTGATGAAATACTGTGAATGTGCTGCCTGGATTTTTGTTTTACAAACCTTCCATGTACTAATGTTAGTATTTTGAACATATCTTTTTGTAAAAAAATGATTTTGGGTGATTTAAATTTTTCTGGAATCCCAAGACACATATTTACAACTTTCAATAAGACCAAGAAATTTAGTTTTTCCAATTACCCCCTCAAAACTAAATCATAATACAAGACAATGGTGCTGTCCAGAATTTCTGTTTCATTTAGTGTGATTTTCATTGATTAGGTTCACTTAGGATACCTATGATGTTTCATTTTGACATGTTGATTCAATGAGCTTAAATAGGTGTTTGATTGTGTATTTAAGGTATATATACTCTTGTACAAGCTAAGAGTAATTGTTTGAGGAAGCGGACAAGTTGGTTTGGTCTATGGCATAGAAGGTTCGAACTCCTTAAGTTGTGGTAGAACTTGTTGTGTGGTATAACTATAAGGTTTATTTATAAACTATTGGAAACACTTTACTTGCTAGAATATTCTGAAATATCTTGAGCTCTTGTTTCCTTTTTCTTCACTTTATATCATTGTATTGGTATTATTTCGAGTATTGTAAGATACTCGCTAACTCACCCACTTGTACGAATTGCTTTATAATTTTGCATTCTTGTTGGGACTTTGTCCTTCTTGTGGTTGTGACTTTGTCACCTACATCGGCATGCCTCTTGATTCGGATCTTTTGCCATCTTGACTTTGGATTTATGGTTCGTCTTAATTATTGAACTTGTCCATGTTAAGTATGAACTAGAAAGTCATTTTATATGGTTCTTGATTCTCTTGATTATTGGGTGTTGACCCTACTTGGTTTGGGAGCTTCGGTCCATCTTGATATTTGATAATGCTTCGTGTGATGGCATGACGTACATATTGGGGGAAATTTGTTATTTGAAAAACTCTCTTGAATTGATTTATAAGCTTTCTTGACACTTGAGACTTTCAATATTGATATTGATATCTGGAAACAGTTCAAGGTTTGATATTTGATACTTTTGATATATTTGTTTACTTGATTTATTTTTATCTCATTTGAGGTACCTATGACTGATAAGCGAATTAGAGAATCTAATGGCTTTAAGCCCAAAGTTTATACACCACTAAGCTTTATGCTTAGCAATAGTTGTTTTCGATCGTAGGTAATGTACAAGAAGAGATTTGAAGATGGCCATTTGGAGTATACTTTTTGGGAGCTTTTGTGAAGATCACATTTGCATATGCATCTAGATTTTTTAATAGTTTAGAGACTTGTACATGATCCATGTGCCACACTTATGTATGTGCAATGACCTGTTTGGTCATTTTAGGCATTCCACTCCTTTTCCCCAAAATACCCTTCGCGTAGTCTCTTTTCTGTATTTATGACTTGCGGGGATGGGTGCCGGGGATCCCGAGGCAATCGAGCAAGTTTTGGTTGGCTTTGAGGATTTTAGAATTTTCTAAGTTGAACAAGTGAAAAAGATTGACCAATAATTGACTTTTGAGAAATTTCGTCCGAAATCAAATTATGATAGTTCCGCTAGGTCCAAAATGAGATTTTCAACTTAGTTAAGCCTTTGGTTCAAGTCCCAAGGCATCCATTTATGTTTTGGGTCATTGGTTGGGAATGTTGGTTTTGGGTTAGTTGGAGTTGACTTGGATCAACCCTGGGTCAAGGCGACCTATTTTGGGAAATCCTAGTGCGCAAGCGAGTTCATAGCAGGTTTTTTATGATAAGTTTGCATGTTTGGTTTGTGTTTACGAGATTCCGAATGAGTTTCGAGGGTTAGATCAGACTTGGTGCAAAACCAGATTTTTCTGGTTCTGGTGCAACCACACCTGCTAGCCATAGGTCGCGCTTGACTTCTGCGCCCTTTTATCTGCTTTTGTGGATTTTTTGGAAGTTAGTGGTTTCAGTCTGTGGATTTTTTTCCGCAGAGGCAAGGTCGCACCTGCGAGCCTCAGGCCGATTCCGCGAAAATCACTGAAAACAGAACCCTTTTATTCTTTTTCCCCAAATTCAAATCCCTTTCACTCTAAACACATTTTATGACCTAGGGAGCTTGTTTAGGGTGATTTTGAGGAGATTTTCAAGAATCTTCATTTGGGTAAGTTCCTTATCATCTTATTATGATTATATCCTTAATTGGTTAGAAATTTCATGCTAGGAATCATGTTTTAGGATGGGGATTTTATGGGTCATGAACCCTAATAAAAATGGAGTTTCTCTTATTAATCATGGTTTGTTTTGGGAAAATTTCCTAGTATTAGCTTGAAAACGATTTCCAACTTCAAACGGATTTTCAAATGATTTGAGTTATGGGTTTTTGGCAAAAGTTAGGTTTTGTGTAATTAAGGCAACTGGAGGCTCAATTGGGGTTAGAATTCCATGGAACTTAGGATTATGACAATCTAGACTATGGGTAGCGTGTTTCTAACTTAAAATTCTGATTTTGCCCTTGTGGGCCCAAGGTCACTTTTTGGGTTGTGTATTCAGATTTCGTTTAGAAGTATGGAAATATGGATGTCCCCAGATTCATATTCTAACATAGAATGTGTATTTGATAGACTCTGATCGTTTTGAGGCTCTCCGAAAAGAGAAGGCGTTGGATTGAGGATCATGGCAACAGTTCGGCCTTCGAGGTAGGTTATGACTTACCTTCTAGACTCCAATTAGAGAATCGTATGTAGTCGGTAGATATTGATGGGGAAAGCATGATAGGCCTTAGGGAAAAGTTCTGGTGATGAATCCACTGGTTTGGTATGGATGTTGTTATGTGGGCTTGTCGCCATGTTTGCTATGATTGTGATTGTTGGCTGAATATATCCTTATCACTTGATATCTCACTTATCTCATAGAAAGGGGAATGTCACGACCCATTTTAAGATCGCGCGGGCACCTATCATTCCCATCTCGGTAGGTGAACCCTTAACCCCAAACAAAATTCATTTGCAAGTAAAGAACGAGATTCGTTAATCTTCAAGATATAACATAATCAAAATGTGGAAGTCAAACCAATATATATAAATAAAGCGGAAGTGTTTACAACAAATTTAATAAATCCAACTTCTTTCCCATGACCTGGTCTAGAATAGTACAAAAGCGACTAAGATCAACGACTAAATACAATAATGAATATAAAGACTCAACCTCCATCTATGAATGAGAATGATGGAGGCCTTCAAGATAGGCACCGTGCATCTTCCGGAAAACTCCAATCAATCAATATCCTAAAAAACTCTACACCCCAAAAGGGATGTAGCAAGAGTAGTATCAGTACAACACTAGTACTGGTAAGCATCATAGGCCAAAAATGGTTAGAATAGCATAACGGTAATATAATTCACAAATAAGCGTGGTAGGCAAAACTAAGTCAACAGTACACATCACCTACCGCTCGTCTCAACAATTATATGGTTCTTATTTCTATTAACTCTACCTTAGAGATCCATTGACTTAACTACATTACCATTTACCTTACAGTTCACTTAACATACAAATAGACAATTATGCTCAAGTATCACCAGTCAACAATCATTACAATATTCACTTCTGTTTTTAAGGAAAGTTTTCTTGTCTTTCTAGTATTCATTACCCACCCAACCTAGCAAATCATACACATTCACATTAAGGTCACCTAGTACCACACTTTCCCAATCCAAGATCACAGCCTATAGTTATAGCAACTAATCTCAACTATAGCCAATCTGAATCAGTACATCACAAACATATCACAACAAGTCATCACCTATGTTATAGCATCTAAACCCAACTGTGCCAAGTCTCAGTACAACCAATCCGAACCAAAAAAAGACATCACAATCATATCACAACAATATCACAGGAAACCAAAAGGTATAATGCAATGCAATAATGTATGTATGATGTAAGCAATGCATATGCATCTTTGTACAACATATCCCAGATGGAATAACTCCACGTCTCGGCGATTATGACCCGTGGGGGACCCGCGAAGTACATGTACCACTTGCTCCGGAATATGACCATGGATCATGAGCACACTCTCTATCTCGGTAAGAAATCTCAGGCATCAGTCACTCATTCCGCTTCTGGTCCCTGACCTCGGATCACGGACTCTCATCTCTTTTACGCTCTCCGGCAAAGGCCTTGGAGGCTACACTCTCTCACACATTATCATTAGTACCATAACCATGCATATATCAATGTATCATGGAAATGCGTATGAATACGATGCAATGTAAAATCAACAATCAATTCAATATAAAATAGTACCACACATGGGACATACGTAATATCAATAGTAAGGCTACATAATAAGCCATAATGGAATCACCATTCTCATCGATCAGTATCAATCAAGTAAAGTACCGCAATATCATAGACATGATATATCACTAGTCACAAATACCCAATGTCTCAACGTGACAATGAGCTAAGAAGTAAACAAATCAAGATAAGTCGTAAACAAATCAAGAAGTAAACAAATCGCTGCGTCAGTATTTTGGGAAATTATTTCTGATCCTCTTCCTGCAGGTGATTGTAGATTGACAAAGAATGAAGAGAACAGCTTCTGACGATGGGGATGAGGGTGCTAAGAAAGCCCCTAGATGTCACCCAGCACCGAGTAGGCGAGCCCCGCTACTCGATTCGCATGACCCTTCGGAGGATCCCACAGAGGGATGCGTATGATACGGATCCGTCGAGGACCCAACTACAATTCCTCCGCAGTTTCGACCCTAGAGCAGCCGGATTCCACGAGGGTAGCTATGATACGACCCCTCGGAGGATCCGGCGATGACTCCTCCGTAGTCTCTTACCTCCACGGAGGAGGATAGTTATGACACGGATCGTAGCATTCTTCGGGACAACGGAGGAAGAGACTTCCGGGGACATGCCAGCTGCTCCTGTGATGGAGCACCATGTTAGCCCGGCCACTTCGGAGAGTGCTACGGACTACTCCTGTCCTTTGTCCTGGTCATCTGTGAGCCAGGAATCGTCTGGTTATCTATACTCCTCCGATTCAGATGCGGGTAATAGCGGGAGCCAGATAGGTGGGGAGCGCAGCGTACGAGGATGATGATGGACATACTTCTCACTATAGCCCCCGTGTGTTAGACCCGAGATTGATCATTTATAAGTATATGAGTTTCCTAGAATTTCCTATGTGTGTGATTTTTTTGTAGAATATTATTCAATGACGGTAACGGAAAGTTTAAGAGGATTAAAGACCCGGCGGTTAAAAACAAGGGCGACCGAGGGGTCCCCGCCACCGATAAATCTAGAAACCCCTGATGAAAGTGAATATCAAGATTCGTATGGGCAATATGGTAATTGTATGGTTTGGATCGGGGCGGGACCCGCTACGAGAACTGTCTGAAAAATTACTAAGACCCCAATCTGCCCTAAATTGAGTGACAAAGGTCGTGTGGGGCAGTCGACGCAATTATATTAGCAATAACGCAACAAAACGCATGAAAGTTTCGAGGTTAAGCGTGCTGGGGCCAGAGCAATTCTGGGATGGGTGACCCCCCTGGGAAGTGTGCTAAGGTGATAAATGAAAGACGCATATCTATGGTATTATAAATGAGTTGGGGTAGGATGTAAGTTACATTGAGATGATATGTGAGATAGGACTAACTACGAAAATATGGTTGAGGTAGGCTAAACGGAGCGTGGCAAATTAAAAGCGAAAGAAGGTGGAAGGTTGAGAGTAGGAAACGCCCTTATCTTAAGAAAAGGATATAGTTAAGTAAGATTTTACTCGATGTCCCCGCCTATAAATTATTTGTGATGACAAGCAAATTGTGTAGGAGGAATTGGGAGAAGGATTTAAATGAGAATTCGGAAACCTCGCAAATAGATATGCTGTAACCGTACTGTTATGATAAGGCGACGATAAGAAGAAAAGGTTATGTGCATAGGTGTAAGAAAGTAAGAAAGGGGCCTAAAGGCTATGGTGCACGGCAAGCAGAGTTCCGTAAGGATACAGACTTATTTGCTACAGCCGATTGGATGCTTTGATGAACGTTGACGGGGGAAATTTTCGTAAGTCACTGAAGCATTAATGGAAATGGTCTGATTCTAATCATAATTCTAGTCGCGGACACAACGGGGCGGCTAGTACCAAATCACACAACAAGCCCCAACCTAAGATAATATCCAACCCAAATTCATACCCGAAGGCTTACATGCATTTTCCAACAATATCATCTAAACATACTCTTCGCTAGTCGAAGTCTTACCATAAGGTAATTATAAATCCACAACTATATTAGCACTACTTAATAACCGCTACTTTTTATGCGTTATCCATCTAAGTATCCATCCCAATCTCTAAAATCCTATACATGCATTCTCTATTCCTTCTAATACTCGTATATGAAAGTCTAATCGGGGTCTAACAAGAGAGGAAGCCGTAACCTACCTCAAGGCCGAACAGGTACGCGAACATCCACTTGGATTTCATCTTCCATCTTTGTAGGGAAATTGTAGATCCGAGATGTCTAGGAACGATGGATACATTCAAGTAAGCAACAATTAGGTATTTGGGGTCGTAGGGGTAAAATCGTCATTTATCAATAATAATTCTAGATTCTTGATTTATGCTATTTCGCCTCTTTTATAGAAATCAAGGTCCACATAAGTCAAATTTACCTCACTGATTCACATTCATCATTATTAGCATCTAACAAGTTAACCCATTTGAGAAATAGAAAGGATTTAGGCTTAGACTAGTTATTAATCTAATACTTGCAATACATATGCCATCTTCGAGTTACTAATTACTCTAGGTCAACATTAATATTTTTGCCCAATAGTATCTTAAAAATTTTGAGAAAGAACCCTCATTTAATGCTTTACCATAATCATAAATAGTGTAAGAAGAAAGAGGGAATTAAAGGAAGATGAAATGAGGAATCTAAAGAGGTTACCTTCCCAACATTTCAGTCTCAAGAAGCTGAAATTTCCTCTCTGCGGCTGCTGAACATTAGGGTTTGAGGAAAATGTGGTCAAATCTCGAAATGAGCTTTCAAATAGGGATATAACTGCTCATCAACTGCTCTGCCGGTCTAGCAGTAGCTAAGGCGGCACCGCTTCAGCAACAACCAACAGCTGGGGTGGTGTTTCAATCAATTGCACATCTCTGCTTCGGCAGTGCATACTGCTGCTTGTGCGCAAGTACTAGGGCGGCAAGACTGTTGCTATAATGGTCTAACTGGGCCTTGACCCAAATTCGATATTTTACACACAATTTGTACGACAAGTAAGATCAAGTTAGCAATTTTTAAGAGCATAACGAACCAAAGGTGTTTTAAGGGGTCAAGGTCATGAATTTCCCAAAATCACGGTAACGACGAAATGGGTCTTACATTAGATACCAGTTAAACTAGCGTTCATCCTCGAACAGTAGGGCATGAACAACCGCGAACGGGGTAGCGTATCGCATGACAAAGGTGATGGATTATATGCCTGAACTTTCATATCTAAGGAACTTAGCAGAATTAGAGCAATCAACATAGTCTGGAGACCCTCTTTAACTTAGTCAAAGTGCAAAAGGAAAATTAACCCGGTTCTCACTTTAATCAGTCAAGAGTTAACTCTACTCACATCTAAACTCGGAACTATTAGTAGTCATTTGCAAACCGAACTCTCGTTGCGAACGAATTGGGACCGTTGGATTGTATGCGCCACACGGGATTGTTGGGTGTGGAATTGGCCAACAAGTCAATTCTTTTGTTCACATAGTCGTGATGTAAGCGCTTACCTCATCTTAGTCGTGATGTAAGCGCTGACCTCATCTTAGTCGTGATGTAAGCGCTGACCTCATCATAGGAAATTCATTCCTATAAATAGACACCAAGATCATTTGCTAAACATACAACACAAAAATTGAAGAAGACAACACATCCCAAAGAGAGAAAAATTCTAAGAGAAATACTCTTAGTGAAAGGCCAAAGTAAGAGAACGTCTTTGAGAGAATTTTCTGTGGTAAAATTCTCGAGTGTAATTGGGATTCGGGTTGTGAGGTCGAGTGTCAGAAACACTTGTAATATTTCTTCTTTAATAAGATCTCAGCAGCAAAGAACGTGGACGTAGCTCTCACATTGAGGGTGAACCAAGATAAATCAGCAGTGCTATTTATTCTTCGCTACATCACGGCGTAAGTAAGTTCGTCTAAGGAGGTTGGTATTTAAGTGGTCCACCGTGACCCTCCAATCTTTCCCCCGGAACCTTGCTACAAAGGTCGGATTCAGATTTAAATCCTAACAACTGGTATCTAAGCAACAGGTTGTGTTGTGATTTAGAAAAGATGGGAGGCGAAGATGGTACGACGCACGGTATCGTTAAATTCGATGGTACAGATTTTGCGTTCTGGAGAATGCAAATTGAAGATTATTTATATGGCG
>NW_026715040.1:0-21269 GCF_029784015.1 Lycium ferocissimum | reverse complement strand
GCCCATTTTTCCCCCCTTTTATCATGTTATTCCATAGCCCATGTTATTTCTTTCCGCTTGCTTTACATATCAAGACATTCAATGTGCCGTACGTCCCCTTTCTATTGCCCGGGGCTGCATTTCACGATGCAGTATTGTTTGACAGAGAGCTTGGATTTTCTCATTAGGGACATTGCTCGAACGCCTTTTGCGAGCCCTATCTCATTCGGTCTGTCTTTACTTCTATTTAATGCAGTTATGCATTTAAGGTATGTCGAGGGCCTTGTCCCGTGAACAAGCTTAACGTGCATGTATTCGTGTCGAAGTTTCATAGACTAGCCATTGTCATGTTCGCCAGTTGGCCTTAATGGCTACATTACCATAATTCCACATTCATGATATAATAATAATAATAATTTCAAACTTATGATTATTGAATTCCATGTTTTCACAATTCATGCATGTTTACTTTATATTCCGCATCAGTTAATGTCCCATGTAGACTCAGCAAGTCATGTGGTTCGCTCGATCATATGCAGCAAGGAACCGAGTGCCGTGTTACGCCCAGGCCATCGTTCGGGACGTGACAGCCTTTTTCAAAATCACTCAAGTAAATGAGTTTATCAAATATCAGTTTCACTCAATCAACGATACCGGATTATCCCCGGATATCGGCCATGCTTGATAATATGAGAGAATGTATGCAATGCATATATCAATCATCAACAAGTAAGCTTAATATCACAAGTACCTCAACGGGGTACGCCAACAATATATCACATCACAACACCTACAGTGGGTATGCCAACATATATCAATAACTCAAGTACCCACAGTGGGTACGCCAATAATGTATCATAGTACCAATACCAACAACGGGTATGCCAATTCTATCCCAAATCAGGACAACAAGCGACATTCGCTAGCTACCAACTACACATGACATCAAGCCAACACCATTAAACAATTAAACACATAAAGTGGGGTGGCTAGTCACAACACACATCAGGGCCCAACCTAAGGCAATATCCATCCCAACTTCACACCCGAAGGTTCACATGTTGTCTCCGACATCATAATCTAAATATGTGATTCACTATACTAAGTCTCACCAAAGCTAAACCATAACCTACCCGGATTGTCGAGTCAGACACCAACAAGTCACTCTATCGCCTTGCTCCTTCCTCTCAAGCTCGTAACCAAAGTAGTCTAAGCATAATCGAATTCTAAATTAGAAATCATGAATAATGATACTAATATTGCTATGATATCAATTAGGTCCAATTTAACCCTAGAAATTAGGGAAACGGGCCCACAGGGGCGAAATGAAAAATTCACGAGTAAAATACCAAATTGAATCCTAGGTAATCATAGCCCAATCATTAATTGTTGATTTGGCTCAAGAACTATCCCCAAATCTGATTCTAGTAAAAACCCCCAAATTGGATATGAGCCCTAATTCTCTAAATTCGAAATTCAACCTTGAAAGAGTGAAAGATATATGATTATTAAGCTTAGATTCATCACATTTTAACAACAACATCATCAATTTATCAAGTATATTCTTAGAGAAAAATCTCCCAAAACCCTCCTTCAAATTCCATTTCTAAAGGATTGAAAAGGGAAGGGATGATTTTAAGATGATAATGATTAAAGAGAAGTAAGTGATTAGACAAAGCTCTACGTCCAAGAAATTTCTCAATTTATCCCCAAGAACAGCCTTCTCAAGCTCTAATATCGAGTTATGACATAATGAGTGTTATACCCCGAAAATTTCTGTTAACGTACAGTGACTAGAACTAATTAAGGGAACGATGTATACGATGTTTTGATAAGTAAGAATAACATTTGATGATTCTAAATGAGATTTCAAAGACATTCGAGGTAAGAGAAGAAAGTTTGCCTAGAGAAGGCAAGGCATACGATAGATATCGAAAAGGAATTACGAGTAACAAGTTAACGATGACTTAATGATGTTTTGGAGAAGAGTTATAACATCCCTTATATTATTAATGAAGTGTTAAACAAGTGTCAAGAAGGTTCCATAAGGATTGGAGATCAAACGAACGACGGAGATCATTTCAGGGAAAAGGGGTTATACGACCGACTTATACGGTCCGTATAACATTATACCCTCCTTCTCCATGAATTTCCAACATTCCGAAAACTAAGAGTCTATGTTCATGAATAGCCATATGAGATAAGAGATACATTATGAGCACGATAAAGATGATGATGACCTTAAGTCTAAAAATTCTAGAGTTCATGATATGATGTCCCTACAAAGTTAATGATGTTGTTTATTGTATACACTCACCTTATATGCTAGTTCCTTCAAGGTAAGGCAAGATGCTTATAAATGCTCCATAATGAAATCGAGGGTTTACGACCTTATGTCACCCCGATAAAGCACAGTTGTCTTTGAGTTTCTATGCATGCCTTATTATGAGTACATGATGATGATATTACACCGCGCCTATATGGCCGCGTACACCGCGGCGCGGGCAGCGTATACATCATGTCTAGATGACATGCGTACACCACTAGTGGGTGGCATGAGATGGTACCGGACGCGCGAGGCTTGGACGCAGGCTAATGATTATCACACCGTACCTATATGGCTCGGCAAATCATACATATATGCATACATAATATGATGATGTTTATGAAGTAAGCCAGCATGCATTATTTCTTTTATAATTGACAGTCAGTTACAGACCGCTCCTTATTTGATGCTTCCTTATTTCATTGACATATTATTATTGTTTATGCTTTACATACTAAGACAATGTTCGTACCGACGTCCGTTTTCTTTGATCGCTCGTGTTCATGTCTGCTGTGTAGACAGGAGGTGATCCGTACTCGTCGAGCTATTAGTCGACGAGAGCACTCCATTGTCCCGGAGGTGCCATTGATTATTCTTTGTGTGTATATATATATATATATATATATATATATATATATATATATATATATATTCTGCATGATGGGGTCCGTCCCGTCCCTATGTCTAGCACTCTAGTAGAGCTCGTAGATACGCATGTGTGGGTAGTATGGTCTCAGCAGCTTTCTCATCGTATGTATATATTATTTTGATAGTCGAAGGGGCGATGTACATACAAAGAAATATGTTTCAAATGAAAAAAAGTTTTTCTATGATTATGAGCATAAGAAATATGAAATGAACGCAGATGAGTAATAAAATGAGTGGTGCTCTCGCGGTTAGCCCCGGTACCCGTCATGCCCTAGTCGGGTCGTGACAAAAGTGATATCGTATAGTTCTCCCCAGGAAGTGTCTACGAGCCGTGTCTAGTGAGTCTTGTTTATGGTGTGTTGCGCGCCACGCTAATAAACACGAGGCTGTGGCATTTAGGAAAAATGACCATTCTTCTTCTTATGAGATCGTGCGATAGAGCCGTATATAAGATTTTCTCCTCCCTAATAGTGTGCTATGATTTCAGAAATGCCGCCAAAGGGAAAAGCTAAAGCCGCCCAGAAGGGCAAGACTACGATAAAAAGGCGGGTAAAAAAGCGGAGCCGCCCATGAATGTAAGAGGGTGAATCACATACGAGGCTCCGTATAATGCTTCTTCCACCCCGCCTAATTTAGAAGAACAAGAGGGAGCTTCACCTCCAGCTCCTATGCCTCCAGTTCCTCCACCGGCTACTTCAGGTCAACAAGTGACCGAAGCTATTCATCTATTGACGCAGTTAGTTGCTGCCCAGGTATAGCGACAGAATGCGGGCCCAAGTGATCGGTCAGCTAGTACCAGAGCCCGTGATTTTATGAGTTTGAATCCTCCGAAGTTCTTTAGGTCAAAGCCGGGATGAAAATCCACAAGGCTTTATTAATGAAATATTGAGGACATTGAAGATTATTCATGCCTCCGAAACTGAATCTGGAGTTGGCATCTTATAGACCCGAGATGCGATTATGGTATAATAATTGGATATTATCAAGAAAGAGAGAATGCGCCTCCTCCCGTTTGGCAAAATTCGTAGATGCCTTTATCCGTCACTATTTGCCACCCGAGATCTGCCGAGTTAGAGTGGATAGGTTCTTAAATCTAAAGCAAGAAAATATGAGTGCCCGAGAGTATAGCCTTCAGTTTAATTCTTTGGCTAGGTACTCCCCGACTATGGTGGCCGACATGGGAGATCGGGTGCATAGATTTATGAGTGGCTTAGGGCCGCATTTGTTCAAGGACTGCTTGATGGCTTCGTTGCAAGGTGGGATGGATATCTCCCGCATTCAAGCCCATGCCCAGAATTTAGAAGGACAACAACATCTGCAAGGAGGTGATCGTGATATTGATAGGTGGCAAAACAAGAGGGCCAAATCTACGGGGGCAGGTAGTGATTACAGAGGGGGATCAAGGCAGTCATATCCTAGATACTCAGGCCAGTCGGTGACTAGTTCACCCCCACGATTTAAGGGTAGGAGATTTGATTGCTCTTTTCGTTCATGACAGGGTCAGAGTTCGAGGGCCCCGTGTTTTCGGTTTGGGGGAGCTTATAGTCGCAGAGACCCCGCACCGTGATGCGGCCGGTGCGGTGATTACACTCCGGACGGTCGCTGTGGTTCGACGATTGCTTGCTACGTGTGGCCGGGTTGGGCACACGATGCGAGATTGCCCATCGATGAGTGGTAGAGTTGGGGTCCGGCCCATAGGATCGCCGGTTCTTCTTCGGGCGCCCGGTCAGGCGTACCTCCAGATTCCGCAGGGGCCGAGGGGGAGCATCTACTGTGTGCCACTCAGCCGCGCATGTATGCTTTAGCGGGATGACAAGATCTTGAGTCCTCCCCAGATGTGGTTACAGGTACATTGTCTGTATTTTCCTATGATGTGTATGCATTGATAGATCCGTGTTCTACATTATCTTACATTACTCCATATGTTGCTGATCGTATTGGGGTGAAATCCGAGCCAATTAAACCTTTTGAGGTATCCACTCTGGTTGGTGATCCCGTGATAGCTAGACAAGTGTATAAAGATTGTGTAATTGTGATATGCGACCGCCAGACTAGAGTTGATTTAGTTGAGCTGGAAATGCTAGATTTCGATGTGATAATGGGTATGGATTGGTTGGCCTCATGTTATGCTAATGTTGATTTCCAAATGAAAGTAGTTTGATTTTAATTTCTGGGAGAGCCCGTGCTTGAATGGAAGGGTAATACAGTATCTCGAAGAGGTAGGTTTATTTCTTACCTTAAGGCAAGAAAGATAATAGCTAAGGGCTATATTTATCACTTAGTTCGAGTTCATGACACCGAAGCAAAGTCGCCCACTTTCCAATCCGTTCCGGTAGTGAATGAATTTTCGGATATATTTTCAGATGAACTTCCAAGCCTTCCTCCGGAAAGAGAAATTGATTTCGCTATTAATGTGTTGCCAGATACCGAGCCTATTTCTATTCCTCCTTACCGAATGGCTCCGACAGAATTGAAAGAGCTAAAGGCACGCTGAAAGATTTGCTTGAGAAGGGTTTATTAGACCCGAGTTCATCTCCGTGGGGAGCACCTGCCCTATTCGTGAGAAAGAAAGATGACTCCTACGAATGTGCATCGATTATAGGCGCTTTTTTGAATAAGGTGACGATAAAGAACAAATATCCTCTTCCGAGAATTGATGATTTATTTGATCAGCTACAGGGTGCCAAGTGGTTTCCAAAATAAACTTGAGGTCGGGTTATCATCAAGTGAGGGTTAAAGAAGAAGATATTCCCAAAACAGCTTTTAGAACGAGATATGGCCAATATGAATTTCAAGATGTCATTCGGTTAACTAATGCCCCGTTAATATTCATGAATTTAATGAGTAATGTATTCAGGCCTCTCTTAGATCTATTCGTAATAGTATTCATTGATGATATTCTGGTATACTCTCGCACTGAATCAGAACATGCATACCATTTACGTATTGTTTTTGGAATTCTTCAAACTCGAGAATTGTATGCAAAATTTTCAAAGTGTGAGTTTTGGTTGAATTCTGTGACATTTTTGGGCCATGTTATTTCGTATGATGGCATTCGAGTCGATACTCGTAAAATTAAAGTCGTGAAGACTTGGCCAAGGCCTATGACGCCTTCAAAAGTCCATAGTTTTCTAGATTGGCAAAGTTACTATAAAAGATTCGTAGGGATTTTCTCTATTTCAGCCCCATTAACGAAGCTAACCCAAAAGTCACGCTAAATTTCGGAATGATGCTTGTGAGCGTAGCTTCCAAGAATTGAAAGATAAAGTTAACCTCAGCTCCGGTCTTAACACTCCCAGAAGGGCCAAATGGTTATGTTGTATATTGTGATGCTTCCGGTGTTGGGCTAGGATGTGTGTTAATGCAGTATGGTAAAGTCATTGCTTATGCTTCAAGACAGATGCGGAAACATGAAAGGAACTACCCGACTCATGATCTTGAATTAGTCACAGCTTATTCATGCATTAAAGATGTGGAGACATTACTTGTATGGTGTGCGTATTGATATCTATACAGATCACAACAAATTTCAATACATTTTCAAACAAAAGGAGTTAAATCTGCGACAAAGGCGGTGGTTAGAATTATTGAAAGATTATGATTTGAATATTTTATACCAACTTGGGAAAGCAAATGTAGTAGCCGATGCGCTTAGCCGCCGATCAATGGGTAGCCTATGTGAAGTTCCTTTGGAGAAGAAAGAATTGATTCATGAGCTCCACCAACTAGCTAATCTTGGAGTACGTTTAATTGATTCAGGTAGTATAAGGATCGGTGTTAATAATCCCATAGTTTCGTCCTTGGATATGGAAATGAAAGAGCGTCAATATGAAGATCCTCAATTAAGCCATTATAGAGACACATTTCATGAAAAAGAGAAGTCTCCATTTGAAACTTCTATGGATGGAATTCTTAGATACCGAGGCATGTATGTATCGATATCCATTATCACGCATGCAGGGCACAATTTGCAGCTAAGTTCAAAATCCTTCCAAGAAGGTTTGGGTACTCAAGTAAAGCTTAGCACGGTATTTCATTCGCAGACTGATGGGCAGGCCGAATGTACTATTCAGACCTTGGAGGATATGCTAAGAGCCTGTGTTCTAGATTTTGGTGGTAGTTGGGATGAACACTTACCCCTTATCGAGTTTGCATATAATAATAGCTATCATTCCAGTATCCAAATGGCTTCCTATGAAGCTCTATATGGAAGGAAGTGCGGAGTCTCCAATTGGATGGTTTGAAATAGGAGAAGTACAACTAATAGGCCCTGAGTTGATTCAACAAGCAAAAAAAAGTCAAGGTGATCCGAGATCGATTGTTGACAGCCCAAAGTCGCCAAAAATCTTATGCAGACAACCGTCGGCTAAATTTAGAATTTCAAGTTAACGACTGGGTATTCTTAAACGTGTCGCCAATGAAAGGTGTGATGAGATTTGGCAAGAAAGGAAAATTGAGTCCTCGATATATCGGACCCTATAAGATTATCCGCAGGGGGTCAAGTAGCTTATGAATTGGACTTGCCTTTAGAACTTGAATCGCTCATCCAGCTTTTCCATGTATCCATGCTCCGCAAGTGTGTTGGAGATCCTACGAAGATTGTTCCAATAGATGATGTTCGTGACAGAAAAGCTATTTTATGAAGAAGTGCCCATTGCCATATTGAACAGGCAAGTACGGAGACTTCGAAATAAGGAAGTGGCCTCAGTTAAAGTCTTGTGGTGAAATAACAACCGAGAAGAAATGACTTGGAAGGCGGAAGAGAAGATGAAATCCACATACCCGCATTTGTTTCAGCCCCCGGAAGAGATTCAGATTATGAGGTATGTATGTTTTCTTTTTATGTTTATAGGTCATGTGTGGCCAATTTATATTGCTATTGTGTTGTGGTCCTGTGAGGCAATGTTATAGTGCGCTGTTGTGAAAGGATGGTAGTGCCATATTACAAGGGAAACTCTGGCGAAATTTTTATAGAATCCCCGATAACTTAACATTCGAGGACGAATGTTCCAAAAGGGGGGAAGAATGTTATACCCCGGAAATTTTCGTTAATGTATAGTGACTAGAACTCATGAAGGGCACGATGTGTATGATGTTTTGATAAGTAAGAAATAACATTTGATGATTCTAAATGAGATTTCAAAGACATTCGAGGTAAGAGAACAAAGTTTGCCAAGAGAAGGCAAGGCATACCATAGATATCGAAAAGGAATTACGAGTAACAATTTAACGATGACTTAATGATGTTTTAGAGAAGAGTTATAACGTCCCTTAGATTGTTAATGACGTGTTAAACAAGTGTCAAGAAGGTCCCATAAGGATTGGAAATCAAACGAACAACAGAGATCATTTAAGGAAAAAGGGGTTATACGACCGATTTATACGGTCCGTATAACATTATACGGTCCATATAAGGGTCTGTATAACACCCAAAAGGAAGATGTTTTCCCTGATGGTGAACCACGGACACTTATACGGACCGTATAAGTGGTTCGTATAATGCCCGACGGGCTGATTAAGTTGCAACTATAAATACATGTTCCCACTTCACTAATTTCATTTCCCACACTTCTTCATCTCTCTCAAGACCTCTAGAAGGTTCTACATACTTCATCTACAAGAATACAAAGGAAAGCAAAGATCAATATCAAGAATTCAAGTGAATCAAGTGCATGAAGCTCACTAGGGTCCATCCAAGTTAAGAATTCTCTTGGAAGTAAGGCTAGGGTTTTAGCTCAAGTGAAGTAATTCCACTCAAGGCTTAGTCCTACATTATCTAAGGTGATCTTTATGGTATTTCCATGATTGTTTGAGGTATTGAAAAGTTAAAATACTTGGATTGTAGAAGGAAATAGGAAATGGGTCATGAATGTAAGAATAGTGACATATTGAGTAGTAGTTTGGAATGAGTCATGAATATTGATATGTTGTGATTGTAAGTATGTTATGAATGACATTTGGAACATGGGATGAGAATTATAAGTAAGAGAACGTGATAGTGAACTATAACCATGATTATGGAGAAATTGAAGTGAAATTGAGAATTGTGGATAATGTAGATGAATGATGATTGTTGCTTACAATATTGTGAATGATGTTATGGATGATTGAGAGTTGATATGTGATATGAGGAAAGTTGTATAAACAAAGGAAATGCTGCCCAATTTTCTCTAGTTTTAGTAAGCATGTTCAGATAGTCGATTAGCTAACGTTAATGCGAATTTTCTTGAAGGCAGAAACGCGAGCATCGAAGGAGAACAATCAAGCGATAGAATTGTTAAACGAAAGAGGTATGTGAGGCTAGTCCTTTATTTCTAAGGCATGAATCTTACGGCATGATTTAACCTCCATCTCCATGAATTTCCAACATTCCGAAAACTAAGAGTCTATGTTCATGAATAGCCATATAAGATAAGAGATACATTATGAGCACGATAAAGATGATAATGAGCTTAAGTATAAAGATCCTAGAGTTCATGATATGATGTCCCTACAAAGTTAATGATGTTGTTTATTATATACACTCACATTATATACTAGTTCCTTCAAGGTGAGGTAGGATGCTTATAAATGCTTCATAATGAAATCGGGGGTTTACGACCTTATGTCACCTCGATAAAGCACAGTTGTCTTTGAGTTTCTATGCATGCCTTATTATGAGTACATGATGATGATATTACACCGCGCCTATATGGCCGGGCAGACACCGCTAAGGCGGGCAGCGTATACACCATGTCTAAATGGCATGGGCAGACACCACCAGTGTGCGGCATGACATGGTGCCCCGGACGCGGGAGGCCTGGACACAGGCTAATGATTATCACACCGTACCTATATGGTCGGGCAGCTTATACATATATGCATACATGATATGATGATGTTTATGAAGTAAGCCAGCATGCATTATTTCTTTTATAATTGACAGTCAGTTACAGACCGCTCCTTATTTGATGCTTCCTTATTTCATTAACATATTATTATTGTTTATGCTTTACATACTCAGTACAATGTTCGTACTGACGTCCGTTTTCTTTGGACGCTGTGTTCATGCTCATAGGTAGATAGGGAGGTGATCCAGACTCGTAGGAGCTATTAGCTGACTTGAGAGCACTCCATCATCCCGGAGGTGCCATTGATTATATATATATATATATATATATATATGTTTTGGGTATGATGGGGTCACGTCCCGTCCCTATGTCTAGAACTCTAGTAGAGGCTCGTAGATACGTATGTGTGGGTAGTATGGTCTCGCGCTCTCATCGTATGTATATATTATTTGGATAGCCGAAGGGCTGATGTACATACAGTAAATATGTTTCAAATGAAAAATAGTTTTTCGATGATTATGAGCATAAGAAATATGAATGAACGCAGGATGAGTAATAAAATGAGTGATGCTTAGTGGTTCGCCACGGGAACTCCGTCATGGCCCTAGTCGGGTCGTGACAATGAGGGTCTAGGTCTTATTTTAAGACACATTAAATGAAATAACACTGCCCGTGATCGCCACGACGGGGGTAGTGCCCCTATAGCGGTGCCACTACGGTGGCTGGTCTGCCACGGCAAATGGTATGGTCTATTTTACTCATGACCACCCCAGCGGTCACTACACCGCCACAGCGGTACCGCTGGGGCGGCTCTGGTGCCACCGTTGCGGGCACCAGACACCAGAAATTCCTAATTTTGTAAGTCCTCCATCGAATTTTGGGTTATTCTCGAGGCCATCCGCTCATAATCCGGCCATCTGCTCATAATCCGACCATCCTAACCTATACAAAAATACGCTACGAACGTACTCATGGTCTCAAAATTTCCAACGGAGGTCTCGTTGACCGAGTCAACCACCAGTGCCTACTTCCCATTTCCCATCCAAAGTCCCGAAATGCACCAAAATGCATTGGGATCTGAACCAATCATACATACAAGTTCTAAATAATTATCCGGACCTCCCGAAGTTGACACAACTCCGAAAAAGGTCTGTTGCCCAAAAGTCAACCTCAGGTCAAAATGAGTCAATAAACGCTCGGAAGTGGCAAAAGTGCCAAAAGGACTATAACAACCAAACGGGTTGTTACATCAGATACCAATTGAACCGTTGCTCGTCCTCGAGCAAAGAAAAGAAAGAAGGTAGGGAAATACCTGAATCAGTGAACAACTGGGGATATCGGCTACGCATATCGGACTCAGTCTCCCAAGTAGCCTCTTCCACAGGGCGGTGCTTCCATTGCACCTTCACATAAGCAATCTCCTTGGACCTCAATTTTTGAACTCGCCTATCTAGGATCGCAATAGGCTCGCTCCTCATAAGTCAAATTCTCACCAAGAAATATAAAATCCCAACGGACACTGTAGGCACCATCGGCATGGTATATCTTCAGCATCAAAACATGGAAAACCGGGTGAACTTCGGCCAAACCTGGCATCAAGGCCAACTCATACGCTATATCACCAATACAATAACGTTATATCCCGCATTTTTGTGCATTGGAACAATCCGGATTAATTATGAAAAGTTAAAGACGAAACCATTCCGGGATACAAGTTGAGACTTCTGGACCTTCGATTTTATTTTGAGACATAAGTTGTGCATGAATTTATTGGTATGGAACAATTAGGAAAATTTGGGACCAAAATTTGAATTAATGAAAGATGGAAATCATGCATTTTTCTCTTGTTCTAGCCGTGTAGTGTGGGAGATGGCCCACACAATTTGTGGACAATTTTAATTGGTCCAACACTTGTGTGGGCCAAGGGACACATGTACAAGTCTTGCTAATATACAAAGATGACTTCTAAGTCATCTAAGTTCATTTCAACACTTAGACAAAAAAAAGACCAAGAGTGGAGAGAAAGTGAGGCTCTCGGCCAAAGCTCCTAGAAATTGAAGTTCATTTCAAGCCATCCTAAAAATATTTTGTTGATGCAAACCCACTATTTTGAGGTCCCTAAGTAGCGTGGAAGTGTCGTTGGAGCGATCAACCCGCTAGTTTTCATTATCGCAAACCCTAGCCTCTTGTGGAGTTGAAGAAGAAAGGTAAGAATTGATTATGTTTTATGTGTTATAAAGGTTTCATGTATGTTGTAGTATGCTAAAATGAAGGAAATTTATGAAAAATAGTATGTTGGAAGTGAGTTGTGTGCATGGTGTTCTAGCCGTGCAAATGGGTGTCTGTGTTATGGTGTTGAAGCTATGAATTAAATCTTAGTTTGTATGTTATGATCATTGTAGGGTGAAGAATGAATGAGAATCATCCATATGTATATATGTTGTGTGTTGGCCGAAAATGATCATGGAATATGACAAAGAACGCATTAATGTCGCTTAGTGTTTTAGTCGTCGTCGCTATGAATTCTATGTTGGAAATGAATGCTTAATGACTCAAATTGATGTTGTAATTGTTGCGGACTGATTTGGAGGTTAGTGTACCTTTAATGTAATTTGCATATTGATGAGAATGATATTGTTAGAATGTGAATTGTTGGTGCAAATTATGAATTGGAAATGAGGAATATGTTATAGTGGTGTTCTCGGGTTTGGGGGCTGTTTCGGGTAGAGTGGAGCAATTTTTGGATTGTTGGAAATGTTGTATGAATTACTTAGAATGTCTTTAAATGTTGTTGATATGGGTTTGGATGAGTATGTGAAGGTATAAGCGTTAATGTTGGCTTGAACGTGAGCCATTGAATCAAATATATTGAATGTTGTTGAATGATGTGAAAGAGAGCTATTAATGTTATATTGTCTTCCGGATTCGTTTTTGATGTTGCTAGGTTGGTTGTTGTTGTTGTTGTTGATTGATTTGGCCGAGTTAAATTCTCGGGGTGGCCTATTTACAGGGGAAATGCTGCCCAAATTTCTGTAGAATTAAGGGCTAAATTGGAATTAAATGCCCAAAAATGTCTATAGCTAATGTTTGGCATATTATGAATTATTTGTAGACCTTGGGCAGCCCGAGACGTAGGTTGGATTTAGCTTGAGTTTGGACTATATTGGAGAGCGTTTGAGGTATGTAAAGTAACCTTCTTTCTTTGGCATGCCTTAGTTAAAAATAGGCTATGACACGAACTTCGAGAAAACTCTACTCTCGCAATCCGAGCATGTCTATGATACGCATTTGTTGCTTGATATTCATATGTTGATGTTATGAAATATTGATCCTATGTTCTTGGAATTCTTGATTTGTAAAGGTTGCATGAAAGTTTGGTTTTTAAAGAGTGTATTCTTTAACGATTCAAAAACTACGAACGCCCATAACTTTCACAGAAAAGCTCGGATTACCTTGAGATTTTCGTAGAAGGTTGTATGATGTTAGACGAGTATGTTTTCCATAAGCGGGCCCAAATCGGTCTACACTCGTCCGTGGGTCCCGCAACGTTCCTTTATGTAATTTTGACAACTTTTGAAAGAAAATGTTGTAATTATTATTCTGATTTCAAATATGACCATTTTACTTATCTTTTGGATTTATGACAATGATTTTATGCATATGATTCCTCACGACTCCGCTCGTGCATTTTGTTATACCTTTCGCCGAGTCCCGGCCGGGTTCGTTGTCGTGCGCATTATGATATACTCCGGGTGTTATGCTGTGTTTATGGTTCACCGAGCCCCTCGCTCGAGGGCCGGGTTCCGCTATATTTGATGTTATCTTGTGTATGGCGATATGCCGTGTTTGATATGTGACGGGATACGAGAGATTTTAAACTTTCGGTGTTATCTCGTGTTATGGCGCCATCGACAGCGGCGACCATATTTTTGCCCTCTGCATGATTTATATTTTGAAGTAACATTTTGATATTTTGGAAATGTATTTACTTTGTACCTTTATTTCGATTACGATTGCATTTGTATACTACATTTTCTACTTTGCATACTCGCATATATTTCGTACCGACCCCCTTCTTCGGGCCGCGTTTCATGCCCGTCAGATACGCATTTGTTTTTATATGTTGTGTTTGGGGCGATCCCATTCGCCGTGGCAGCCTTGTCGTCTTGCATTTGTACATGTTTTGGGCCGTTGCACCATTTGATAGCCTTGCCGGCTTTGATATATATATATTCGGTTGTGTTTGAGATTTGTTTGAGACAGTTTGATATAATCTAAGACAACTTTTGGTATTTATGTCCGTATAAGCCATCTGTTTGCGACTCGGATCTATGAATGCGTTTGGGTGCCCAACTCGGGCACTAGTCACGGCCTACGGGGTTGGGTCGTGACAAGTGGTATCAGAGAAGTTCGTCCTCGGAATGTCTACAGACCGTGTCTAGTAGAGTCTTGTTTATCGGTGTGTTGTGCACCACATCTATAAACGGAAGCTACGGGCATTTAGGATGTTGTCTTTTTTTCGATCTTAGATCGTGCGATAGGCTGTGTTATCGGGATGACTCTTTACGACGCAATGTTCGTTTTCGGCCGATGCCTCGAGGAAGGCCACGGCCTGCGGGGGCAAGTCTACAGCGGCGAGGTGATACCGAGTAGAGGCCCGATGACTACTAGGGCTCGTGCTCAGATTGCGCCGGATATTGTGCCTCCGACGTGTTATATCCGGCATTTTGCACATATGGAAAGTTGGGGATAATTTTTGCTTGTAAGAAATAAGGCCACATTTGGATTTTTCTTAGCATGTGTGAACCGGTTATGGAAGCGTGAATGCGAAAATACGGAGAAGGCCTAAGGGCAAAATTGGAATTTTGGAAAATTTATTTCGGGAATTGTAAAACAAGAATTATAAATTTATTGGGCCAAAAAAAAAAAAAGAGAAAATTGAGGCCCAATTCATGGAAGTGGCCGGCCAAGATATGGCCAAGCCCATGAAATTGTGGCCAATTTTTCCATGTGCAAAATTATAAAAAGGGATAAGAGCCTTAGAAGACTCAAGAAATTGAAAGAAAAATCAAGACAAAAAAAAAAAAGGGAACCATTCGGCTCCAAGAAGGAAGGAAAAAAAAAAAAAAAAAGAAGAAATTTCCTAGCCTTAAACCTTGGTCCAAAAATCTTGTTTTTCGCGAATTCTTAACAAGCTTGAGGTGCTCTACGACGTAGTATAATTGGTTTGGAGAAAGGACTCCGTTGGCGGAAAGTTGAAAATTCAAGAAAAAGGTAAGATTCTTGTGTTTTAAGTTATGGAATGAATTTATATGTTATGATGATTAGAATTAGACGAGAATTATGAAAGTGTGATGTGTGTGCGCATGGCGTGTGTGTGTGTGGATTATGGATGTGGCCGTGAGCCACAAGATGTGGGGAAGTGACGAATTTGATTTTTCTTAGCTTGTTAGTTGTGTTGTTGTGACTTTTGTGACGTAAATAAAGGCTTAGCGACGCAAGTTGGCGTTGAATTGGCATGTATGTCATTATGGAAAATTTGGTGTGTTCATAAAGTTTTATGTAAATGTGGAAGAAAGATGTAAATCATGATTATGGTTGATGAAATTGGGAGATGGAAATATATTAAGGGTATGTATGTTGGAAATTAGAAATTTTGGATGGATTATGATTTGATGGAAAGTTTGTGTGTATTGTATATTTTGTGAATATTTTGTAATAACGATATGAAATGTCTCCAATTTATATTTGAATGGTTTTGGATTAGTAAATGAATATGAAAGCGTTGACATGAAGTTGGGAGTGTGAAGTTGGAATGAGAGTTAATGCATTATGTAGAAAGGAAGACTAGTTGTGTGTTCTATGGTGATTGTTGATGTTGTTGATGTTGTTGTTGGGTTGTTGTTGATTGTTTTGAGCCGAGTTGAATCTCGGGGATGCTATATGTATAGGGGAGGTGCTGCCCAAATTTCTGTAGCAAGAAAGGGCTAAGAATGAATCTCTAAAGACTTGTAACTTACAATTGGTAATTGTGACCATTTGCAGATTCTGGACGAAACGGGACTTGAGTTTAAGTGAGCGTGAGCCATCCGTAAGGTATGTAAAGCCTTCTATTTCCTCTTCATGGCATGATCTAGGTGTACTAGGCTTGAATTTGGGCCTCGGGGGTTATTCTGTTCATCGAAATTCGATTCTGAAATTGAGCACTATTCATTCAGTGCGATTGAACTAGAATGCTTATATCTTGTTGGAAAAATGCTCAAACGCCCGTAACTTGCGGAATGTAATCGAATTGTCTTGAAACTACCATAAATGGCTCCATTAAGTGATATTTTGTAAAACTTTCAAAACCACTCCGAAGGGAGTGTGATATTTTATAAAACTTTTTTTCAAAACCACTCCGAAGGGAGTGTGATCTTTTATAAAACTTTTCAAAACCACTCCGAAGGGGGTGCGATATCTTATTATTTAAATTTTCCAAAACCACTCCGAAGGGGGTGTGAGATCTTATTATTATTATTATTATTACTATTATTATTATGCCCGATGGGGCTAGGATTAGTATTATGTCGCGAGTGGCATGCCCGATTATGGCCGGGGTAGCCGTATGCCGCGAGTGACATGCCCGGCGGCTAGGATTATGTCGGGGCCAGCATGTCCGATGGGGCCGGATAGACGTATGTTGGACCGGCATGCCCGAAGGGGCCATCATTTTATTCCGGAACCGGCATGTCCGGCGGGGCCATTATAGACGTATGCCGGAATTATTACACCCGAAGGGGATTACTAGTACTACTATTATTGATATTGCTATTGTTATTACCATTATTGTTATTATTATTAGGCCGGAAGCGGCCGTCCGAAGGGACTATTTTATTTAAATATTTAGTTCATTTAATCTAAACTTGCTTTCTGTTGTACTTTTTCTGATGTAATCTAAACTTGCTTACTGTTGAACTCTCCTATTTCTTGCTTCAGTGATGCTTTACATATTCCGTACTGACCCCCTCTCTTCGGGGGCTGCGTTTCATGCCCGCAGGTCCGGAGGCGCGACTTGGCGATCCAGCTAGTTAGGGGAAACAGCATTGGAAGTCAGACAGCTCCTTTTGTTCGGAGGCTGTTCCTGTTTTGGTATAATTTTGTGCATATATTTGCAGGTCATACTCTTTAGAAGTCTGCGAACAATGTGGGAGTCATGGTTACTGTTTGGCCTTGTCGGCCGTTATTTTGTTGTACAGAAGTGGCGGAGGCCTCTTGGCTCGCCTTATTCGATGTCGTGTATATATATACATATATTATGTTTTGAGATGTTTTGAGCTGCTTGTTAATTTTTGTATTTCAAAAAAAAAATTGAGTCGACGTTTAAGGGTTCGCTTGACTCTGATGAGAGTCGGGTGCCCGTCACACCCTGACGAAGGTTGGGGTGTGACAAAGTGGTATCAGAGCAGGTCAGTCCTCGGCATGTTCGCGTGACCGTGTCTAGTAGAGTCTTGTTTATCGGTGTGTTGTGCACCACATCTATAAACGAAGCTACGAGACATTAATAGGGTGTCATTCTTTCTTTCATGGTATAGATCGTGCGTATAGAGCGGTGTTGTACATAAAGTCCCTAATTTAATGATCTTGTGTGCTTTCAGTAATGCCGCCTAAGAAAGGTAAAGCGACGGCAGCCCCCGAGAAGGGCAAAGCGGCCGTGGATGAGGCGTTAGCCAAGCCCCCGGTCTACTAGAGCTCGGACTTATCTTTGGAATACGCATCCGGCCCGAGTCCTCCCACCTCCCCATCGCCGGAGGAGCCGAGAGAGGCACCGATCCGGCCCCCGGCTCCGGTCCCGGACCGGTCTCCCGCCTCTCGGTCGGATGCCCGCGTCGGAGATCGAAATGAAAGATGCCATACGTTTGTTGACTCGGATGCTTGCTACTCGGGGCCGGACAACGAGTAGGAGTTACGAGTATCCCGATAGGGTCTGCTGGTGCCGAGCACGGGATTTTCTTACATTAAGTCCCCCGAGTTTAAGGGCACGGACCCTAATGCGATCCTCGGAGTTTATAGACGGTATGCGGCGTACTTTGAATATAATGAAGGCATCGGCTACGAGTCCGTGAGCTAGCCGCTTATAGGTTACGGGCATCGCAATTAACCGGTACCGGTCATGGAGATTATCGAGAGGTAGTGACGCCTTCCGCCGACGTGGCGAATTCTCGGACGCCTTTTTGCGTCATTATATGCCACCCGAGTTGAGACGAGCAAAGGTTGATAGATTCCTTAATTTGCGACAGGGTGGTATGACGGTGAGAGAGTATAGTGTGGAGTTCGACTCCTTAGCCAGGTATGCCCCTACTATTGTGCAGGAAATGGAGGATAGAGTTCACCGGTATGTAGCGGGATTGGACTCAGAGTTGCAGGAGATGTGTATGCCAGTGGCAATGCAGCCGGGCATAGATATAGCTCGTATTCAAGCTTATGCTCAGGGGGCAGAGGATCGCAAGCGCCAACGGGAAACTACTTCAGAGCAGGGGTGGCGGCCAGCCCAAGAGGGCCGGGACGTGAAGGTCGGGGTAAAGGTTCCACCGGCGAAAGGACCCCAATATAGCGCGCACCTTCGCAATTTCGTGGACCTCGGCGGGGAGAGACTTTCCCTCGGCGAGGACAAAGTTCATCTTGCGTCGGGTCCTCGAGCGGCATGGTCGGGGCAAGAGGCGATGGCCCCTCCGCGATGTGCGACCGTGGGAGACGCCATGTGGGACGTGCCGACGGGTGTGTGCTATACTTGGTGATCCGACACACTATGCTAGAGAGTGTCCACGGGGAGTGGGCCATGCGTCCCGGGAAATTCGGCGGCCAGTCGTCACCCTCGGTAAGAGCCCCCGAGACAGGACCCCAGACTTCTTCGGGTCGAGGTAGGGGCGGAGGTAGAGCCCCTAGTTCCAGTGCAGGGCCACACCGTATCTATGCACTAGGTGGGAGACCAGGTCCCGAGGCGCCACAGGATGCACCGCCAGGTAATCTAAATTCCGCAGTTGATTGTTTTGAACGATGAATGATTTATACGTATTGTTTATTTAAAGAACCTTTCCCCGAAGTATTTGTAAGACCTATAAGGCTAATTTAACATTCGAGGACGAATGTTCTAAAGGGGGGGAGGATGTTATATCCGGCATTTTGCACATATGGAAAGTTGGGGATAATTTTTGCTTGTAAGAAATAAGGCCACATTTGGATTTTTCTTAGCATGTGTGAACCGGTTATGGAAGCGTGAATGCGAAAATACCGGAGAAGGCCTAAGGGCAAAATTGGAATTTTGGAAAATTTATTTCGGGAATTGTAAAACAAGAATTATAAATTTATTGGGCCAAAAAAAAAAAGAGAAAATTGAGGCCCAATTCATGGAAGTGGCCGGCCAAGATATGGCCAAGCCCATGAAATTGTGGCCAATTTTTCCATGTGCAAAATTATAAAAAGGGATAAGAGCCTTAGAAGACTCAAGAAATTGAAAGAAAAATCAAGACAAAAAAAAAGGGAACCATTCGGCTCCAAGAAGGAAGGAAAAAAAAAAAAAGAAATTTCCTAGCCTTAAACCTTGGTCCAAAAATCTTGTTTTTCGCGAATTCTTAACAAGCTTGAGGTGCTCTACGACGTAGTATAATTGGTTTGGAGAAAGGACTCCGTTGGCGGAAAGTTGAAAATTCAAGAAAAAGGTAAGATTCTTGTGTTTTAAGTTATGGAATGAATTTATATGTTATGATGATTAGAATTAGACGAGAATTATGAAAGTGTGATGTGTGTGTGCATGGCGTGTGTGTGTGTGGATTATGGATGTGGCCGTGAGCCACAAGATGTGGGGAAGTGATGAATTTGATTTTTCTTAGCTTGTTAGTTGTGTTGTTGTGACTTTTGTGACGTAAATAAAGGCTTAGCGACGCAAGTTGGCGTTGAATTGGCATGTATGTCATTATGGAAAATTTGGTGTGTTCATAAAGTTTTATGTAAATGTGGAAGAAAGATGTAAATCATGATTATGGTTGATGAAATTGGGAGATGGAAATATATTAAGGGTATGTATGTTGGAAATTAGAAATTTTGGATGGATTATGATTTGATGGAAAGTTTGTGTGTATTGTATATTTTGTGAATATTTTGTAATAACGATATGAAATGTCTCCAATTTATATTTGAATGGTTTTGGATTAGTAAATGAATATGAAAGCGTTGACATGAAGTTGGGAGTGTGAAGTTGGAATGAGAGTTAATGCATTATGTAGAAAGGAAGACTAGTTGTGTGTTCTATGGTGATTGTTGATGTTGTTGATGTTGTTGTTGGGTTGTTGTTGATTGTTTTGAGCCGAGTTGAATCTCGGGGATGCTATATGTATAGGGGAGGTGCTGCCCAAATTTCTGTAGCAAGAAAGGGCTAAGAATGAATCTCTAAAGACTTGTAACTTACAATTGGTAATTGTGACCATTTACGGATCGGACGAAACGGGACTTGAGTTTAAGTGAGCGTGAGCCATCCGTAAGGTATGTAAAGCCTTCTATTTCCTCTTCATGGCATGTCCTAGGTATACTAGGCTTGAATTTGAGCCTCGGGGGTTATTCTGTTCATCGAAATTCGATTCTGAAATTGAGCACTATTCATTCAAAGGCGATTGAACTAGAATGCTTATATCTTGTTGGAAAAGTGCTCAAACGTCCGTAACTTGCGAATGTAATCGAATTGTCTTGAAACTACCATAAATGGCTCCATTAAGTGATATTTTGTAAAACTTTTCAAAACCACTCCGAAGGGAGTGTGATATTTTATAAAACTTTTCAAAACCACTCCGAAGGGAGTGTGATCTTTTATAAAACTTTTCAAAACCACTCCGAAGGGGGTGCGATATCTTATTATTTAAATTTTCCAAAACCACTCCGAAGGGGGTGTGAGATCTTATTATTATTATTATTACTATTATTATTATGCCCGATGGGGCTAGGATTAGTATTATGTCGCGAGTGGCATGCCCGATGGGGCCAGGGTAGCCGTATGCCGCGAGTGACATGCCCGAAGGGGCTAGGATTATGTCGGGGCCGGCATGTCCGATGGGGCCGGGATAGACGTATGTTGGACCGGCATGCCCGAAGGGGCCATCATTTTATTCCGGAACCGGCATGTCCGGCGGGGCCGGGATAGACGTATGCGGAGCTAACCGCACACCCGAAGGGGATTACTAGTACTACTATTATTGATATTGCTATTGTTATTACCATTATTGTTATTATTACTAGGCGGCGTCCGAAGGGACTATTTTATTTAAATATTTAGTTCATGTCGGGTAATCTAAACTTGCTTTCGTTGTACTTTTCGATGTAATCTAAACTTGCTTATTGAACTCTCCTATTTCTTGCTTCAAAGGATGCTTTACATATTCAGTACATATTCGTCTTGACCCCCTCTCTTCGGGGGCTGCGTTTCATGCCCGCAGTCCCGGAGGCGCGACTTGGCGATC
>NW_026715039.1:0-20135 GCF_029784015.1 Lycium ferocissimum | reverse complement strand
AGCCAACAACAACACCAACAACAACAAGTACTACAATCACATTACGAAGTAAATAGTTTTCCTTCTTACACAAGACAACCACTTCTACCCTAACTTCATACTTTCCAACTAATATCAATATTTCCATATTCATTTACTAATTCAAGACCATTCAAATGCGATTCGAAAAGCATTTCATTATTTCACAAACTATACAAAAGTTTCACTAAAATCATAATTCACCCAAAAATTCCAACTTTCAACATAAGCTTCCATAACGCATTTTTGTCTTCCAATTTCATTAACACAAATCATAATTTGCACCTTAACCACTTCATTTTCCATAATTACATAAACTATAATAAAAATCGCATACTTTCCGACAACAACTTAACAACCAACTCTTCGTGTTAACTTAAACCATTATTCTTCCATCTACCTCACTAGGCTATAACAACACAATTAACACATCAAACAAAATTAATTCATTTTCATTTCAATCTTCATACCACACGGCCAACATCCACTTTTCCAACTTCATCTAATTCATTCAACTTTCATTTCCAACATGAATTCCATCATAACCACAACTAAAACACAACACCAAATTCAACTAATCATAGCCATGCAACATACACATACATACGGCCATATACACACACACACACATACACGGCTTCCACACATACAACTCACAACTCCATGATTTCCTTGCAATTTCACTTATACTAATATTCATAAATCTTCCATAACAAAAAGAACATAGAATTCTTACCTTTTTCCAACTTTTCCACTTGCCAAAGGAAGCTCTTTCTTGCCTTGAAAATTATACCATGTTGGAGAGGGGCTTGAGCTTAGTAGTAATTCCAAAAGAGATGGATTTTTTTGAACCAAGAATAAGCTCCAAGAATTTTTTTCCTTTTCTCTTCTCCTCTCTTTTTCTCTAGCCGATTGCCTCTCTTTTCTTTTTCTTGGTTTTGTTTTTGATTTTCTTGAAATTTCTAGAGATAACCACATATATATATATTTCCTTGACTAGTCACATGTTTGGCACATGGAAATTATTCATTATTTGGTGGACTTGGGCCTATTCATGGCCGGCCACCCTCATCTCTTGGGCCTAAATTTTCATTTTATTCCTTGAGCCCAATTGGCTAAAATCTCGTTTTGTAATTCCCGAAATAAATTTCCAAAAATTCCAATTTTGCCCGTAGGCCTTCTCCAGTGTTTCCACATTCGAACTTCCATAACCGGCATACCAACATCAAGAAAAATCCAAACATAACCTTATTCCTTGTAAATCAAGGTTACTTCCAAACTTTCGAATACGCAAAAATGCCGGATGTAACACTTGCCATATAAAACATCCAATATTCGGCCCAACTTCAACATACACAACTTCATGAATTTCATCCTCTTCTACACATCACAACATGCACAACCATCTATAAGAACATGTAAACAAGATTAAACCTCACCTTTTCCATTTGACTTCACCACTCGGCTAGGATTGTAAATTGCAAGAACGGATGTTTTGCTTGCTCCAACAACCCCTCCACGTTGTAGAGGACCTTCCAATTGGTAGAAAATCTAGAAGAAAATATTTTTTTCCATCAATTTTTCATGGCACCATACTCGGCCATGACTATGGCCGAATGGTCTCTCTCTCTCTTTCTCCAAGTTTCTTGAATTTTCTAAGGGGTGAAAGATGAATTGTGGTCTTGCTTGTCATGACTTATGCATATATATATATATATATATATATATATATATATATATATATATATATATATATATATATATATGTATACCTACAAATATAAGATGAACACATGCCCCCCTTTATGGCTTAAAACAATTGGCTAGCCATGTGTGGGTCCCACATGACCCCACGGCCACATGGCCATTTGTGGCTATTTCATGAAATAATTTTTTTTCCAACTTTTAGCCTCTAATTTTCCTTATTCCAAATTTACCCTTAATACTCCATACCAATAAAAAGATGAATATACAACTTATGCCTTAAAGCAAAGTCGGAAGATAGCCTTGTCCTTAACTTTCCGCAATTAGCTCGGAATATCCCAATGCACAAAATACGGGTTATAACAGGATCTCTCTATGCATCATGTACTATCCAATCATACAAAAAGCTCGAGGGCAATAGCTCAACTATATTAAGAATGCTAATATCAAGAAGTGAATAAGAGTCGTAAACATGCTCGGAACTTACGAATAGAGTTACCCCAAGGCTCGTATCGTATCTCACTTACCTCTAAGACATGCCAAAAGAAAGAAGGGATAGGCTTTACATACCTTGTCCGCTTCCTAAGTTAATCCGAACTTAAGTCTCGGGCTTCCCAAGATCTACAACAACGTTATTAGATACCAAACATTAGCTATAGGTACTTAAGAATCCAATCTAAGCTAGCACTTCATTTATAGAAATTCGGGCAGCATTTCCTTTATAAATTCAACAAACCCCGAGAATTCCACTCAGCCAAATCATCAACAACAATACCAACAACCATATTAACAACATCAACAATTAATTCAAAACGCATTCTAACGTTAGTAACTCCTTTCTACAAAATTCGACGGCATTCCAATTACATTCAAGTCAACAACATACAATCAAGCCAACACCAATGATCACACGTTCAAGTACTAACCCGAGACCATTCAAACAAGACTCCGAGAACACTTTGGACAACCCGCACAATATTCAAAAACAGCCCAACCAACATACAACACCACCCGAAATCTTCCAAACTCGACAGAGCAACACAACACATTTTTTTCTTCCAAATTCGTGAACTATGCCAACAACCACACGTTAACAACATCATTTACACAAATGCAAGAAACTATATTAACATCATATTATCTTCTACAACAGCCCAAAAACAATTACAACTCCAACTTGAACCATTAAACCTTCATTTGCATCATAGAATCCACAACAACAACAACCAAAAATACTAAGTAAATTTAGTTCATCATTCCTACATAGAACAAATTTCCTACGCGGCTCAAAATCTACACATATGGTTCCATGAATTTCATTCATTTCTACACACTACAACACGTTCAAACCATCCATAATACATGCAAACGAAGATTAAACCTTACCTTTTCCACTTAACTCTCAACTTGGCAAGGGTTTGTAAGTTGCAAAAATGGATGTTTTGATTGCTCCAAAACTACTCCACGTTACTAAGGACCTTCCAATTGGTTGGAATACTAGAAGAAAATTATTTTTTGATCAATATTCACAACACACACAAATTTTCGGCTAGCCATGGCCGAATGTTTCTCCTCTCTTCTCTAAGTTTCTTAAGTTGTGAAATGATGAATAATTGTCTTGCTTTGTCATCAATTATATATATATATAATTCATACAAGGTGGACACATGCCCCACTCATGGCTTGAGTCAATCAAATTTGGCCAAGCCATGGGTGGGAATAGACAACGGCCACATGTGGCCTTTTCATGAAATATTTAGCTTCTTAATCTTTAATATCGCTTGATATTTCCATACCAATAAAATTTATAAGCAACTTGTGCATTAAGACGACATCGAAGGTTAAAAGTCTCTAACCTCGTATTTCAAAATAGTCTTGTCCTTAACTTATTGTGATTAGCTTAAACTATCCCAATGTATAAAATACGGGATATAACATGTCTTATGAGAGACCCGGGGGACCCGCAGAGTCCATGCACTAATCACGATTTTGGGATATCATCAAAATCGGCCATGCAACAACAATGCCGAGATAGATCATCGGATATAGGTCATCTCACAGTCACCCAAGTAAAAGAGTTTATCAAGTATCAGTTCACATAATCAACGATTCCGGAATTCAACCTCGGACATCGGCCTTCTCACGATCACTAAGTAAAATAGTTTATCAAGTGTCAGTTCATATAATCAATGATTTTGGAATTGAACCTCGGACATCGGCCTTCTCACAATCACTCAAGTAAAAGAGTTTATCAAATATCAGTTCATATAATCAACGATTTCGGATCATTCCCCGGTATCGGCCATGCATCATGAATGTGTGAGAATGCGTGCAATGCGTATGTCAATCATCAAAATCAAGTTCGATATCACAAGTACCAGCAAAAGGGTATGCCAACAATGTATCATATCACAACACCATTGGTATGCCAACAATATATTAATATTGCAAGTACCTACAACGGGTATGCCAACAAGGTGTCATAGTTCAAATACCAACAACGGTATGTCAATTCTATCTCAAAAAAGATGATAACACAGAATTTGATATCTACTAACTACTTATGGCATCAACTATCACAATGGGAAAATTTACAACACACGTAACGGGGTGGCTAGTCCCAATACCCAATAGATCAATCAGTTAATATTCATCATTTCCATTTTTTCTAAATCAGCCTATTAGCTTAGAGCAAGAATGTCACCCTACGCTCGAGTCACTCGACTCAACTTATCTAGAACTCAATCACAATCATAGTACATTTTATCCTCCCATCGAGCATTTAGATTCGCTACAAATAATCACGTATTACAGAAAGTTTTCATGATTAGGCACAAAATTAGATTCCATCCGCTACTCCCAAGCCAGATAAATCCACCGATAATCAAGAAAAATCACATCAATACCTAAGGAGTCTACAGGCCACAAGACTGAACAAATAAGTTACACACAACAATACTATCCCAAAATTCCATCCCAAATCTCCGATTTCCTATGCATGCATTCTCCGTTTCCTCTAACACAACAATACAGAAAACTAACCGGAGTCTACCGAAAGGAAGCCATAACCTACCTCACGGCCGAGCAGGTGCCATGAATATCCATTGATTCTTAAACTTAGCCACCATAGCGTAACCACACAAGAAGTTTGGAGACACCCATGAGACCCTAGAGTAGCATTCACCATCTAGCGCATTTATCGATGACCCCGACATTGATAAGGTATATATGGAATCTATTCCGCCTTTAGATTCACATTCACTATGCTAGTTGAGAAATCAACCTTTATTTAGGACAATCATGGCCATATTCGAGTCACTAGCTTGGTCAATTTTCCAGTTTAGGCTTATTTTCAACAACAACAACAATAACATACCGTAATATGGAATTTGGGAGGTTTAGGCTTATTTTCAAGAAACCAATTCTCAAGATCCAAAGTGGAGGCTTATTTGTGTTTTCAATGGAGAAATAAGGATTAGATTAAGAACCTAGTTGGGATAATGAACAAGGGAAAAATAATCCAAGGGTTTATATCAAGAAGACCAGATGATTCATCTTTTTGGGAACTTAAGATATTTGAGATACCTATTTATGATTCTAGACAAACGACCTTTGATGAGAATCAATACTAGGAGAATGATGGAACAATCCAACCTTCCCCAAGAAAACATTATTTTTGGCTCCAAAACTGTGTCATGGGCGGCTGGACACTTTTGGGTTTGGAAAAATGAAGCCAAATCCCTAAATGTCCCTTAAATAGTAAAAGTTTCAAAACATGGTGGAGCTCCATCTTCCCAAAACTTATGGCAGTTCGGTTCATGGTCCCATAGATCAATTCTTTGGAAGAAATAAGGTGACCTTACTAAGTTGCGGGAGTTTCAATAATGTCTGAGCCGACGTCGAAATATTTCAAAATCAAGACGGGTCGTTACATAAGATACTAATTAAATAATCGTTCGTCCCGGATACAACAAAGGGTGCATAAGGTGAACGTTCGGATGTTGTGAGACAATGGTGAGAAGTTAAGGACAAGACTATGTTCTAAAATAAATTTAGTGTCGGAGTCGTTTGGAATGTTATTTATGAATATTGGTATTGTGGAAATATTGAGAAAGGCTAAGGCAAGAAAGAAATTCGCAAACCCTCTTTTCATGAAAATAATGTGGAAGGTTAGGGACAAAATGGTAATAATAAGGAAAGTCAAGGGGTAAAATAGTAATCTCACCAAGTACTAGAAAAAGTCTTGAAAAGGGGCAAGGTGTAAATGGAGAGGGACCAAAGTGTATTAAGGAAGGCACTTGGTCTTCTTTGACCAAGGGAACAAGTTCAAGAAAAGAAAAGAAAATCAAGAAAAGAGAGAAAAGTCTAGAAAGGAAAGAAAGGGACAGACTTACTTGAGGGACTTAAACACAAATATGAACTCTCTATGCATCATGTAATATATATATGTATAAGTTGGTCATATTTTAACAAGAGAGAGCAAGAACAAAAGATGAAGGGAGAGAATATAGTAGGTATTCGGCCAAGAAAAAAAAAATTGGCCATGAGGAATTGATCAAGAAAAATTATTTTCTTCTATGTTTTCTACCCTTTGGAAGATGCTAACCATCATGGAAAATGCCAAGCCTTTGTTCATGAAATTCTCCACTTAAGTCATGTTGAAGAACTAAGTGAGAAAGGTGAGTTTTAATCCTTTACATATGTTATGGTGATTGTGAATGTTGTAGTATATGGAAATGGATGAAAAACATGGAAATATGCATGTTGTATGTTTCCGAATATATGTGTAGTATTGGAGTAAAGTGATGAGTTAATATTATCTAGTAATTGATTATTGAGTTATGGATGTTTGGTACATATTGTAGAGTATTTAACAACGGATGAAAATTTATGGAAATATGGAAGTTGTGGTTGTGGCCGTGTGGTGCATGGTGTGGCGTGTGTATGTATGTTGTTGTATGAAAGAGTGACGAATCAATTTCATGTAGTAAGTTGGTTGTTGTAATGTGTAGAAATAAATGAAAGTGTATGGAACATGAATGTTGTCGTTGTAATGTAAAGGAAAGGGTGAAAATTCATGAAAAGCATGCATGTGTGTAGGTGTAGAAAAAAACGGATTGAATTTATTTAATGATTTGAATGGTTGAGAATTTAGTTGTTATTGTTCTTGTTGAAATTGGAAGGTGTTGAATAAAGTAGTATGTTGATTAAATCATATTGAATAGAATTGAATGTTGAAGTGTTGCTAGAATAGTTGCTAATATTGTTGTTGGTTGGTTTGGGTTGAATTCCGGATATATATGATGGATGAGAAATTTGGCTACATTGAATGTTGAGGATGGTATATTTACGGAGGAAGTCTTGTCGAAATTTCGGTCGGTGTTTCTTAAGACTCTAACTCTAAGAATCCTAATAAGAGTTTTGGTAAACATGACCAATTTGTAGATTTTGGTGAGATTTGTCCGACGTGAATTTGGAGTAGCAGAAGGAGCAGAAAGAGGTATGTAAGGCTTCACCCTTCTTTCTATGGCATGTCTTAGACGTACTAAGTTGGATACGGGCCTCGGGGACCATTCCTTTTCTCGAAATCCAAGATTAAAATTCGCTACTATTCATTCAGTAAAATTGAACTAGAAATGGTGCAAAATGTTGGATAACTTCTTAGACCTCTAGAACTTGCATAAATGAATAGTTTCTAAAACTCTCATATAGTAATGTCATGAAACGTATTACACGTAAATTGTGTGCGCCGCCTCATTTGACCCGAGGTGGGCCCATTGTTCCGAATATTCCTATCGTTTCGCTTGATTTGTATTGGAGTAGAATCCTAAGGAAATCCTTGACCCTTGACCCGATTATCAAACGATAAATGCAGATTTATCATCCTAGTACAAGTGTATCCATGATGAATGTGATCTTATAGCGATAACGATGAAGCTAAAGATGAGAAAAGCGCCTACGTTAAATATGTAGATGATATACTTTGCTATAAAAACGAAAATATGAGAATGTTAAACTATTTCTGGATATTCCAAGACTATTATAGGTAATGACTACTCTAAGGATTCTAGGTACATGGAATTATGCTTTATGACCCCGATTGATGTGTGTACCCGACATACGTACATATATATGTGATCCGAGAATCGAGAGCGCTCGGTAAATATATATGATATAAGTATGTACGATTGACAAAAAAAGAATCGAGCGCTATACACATATATATGACATGAGTATATGTATATGATGAAAGAACGGGCGCTATACGCCGTATTTATACGTGAAATATGCATATATTTACGGGGAAGATGGAGATAAGGGAAGGAGAGCGTTATATACGCATATCCACCGATCGGTATAGCGCATGATATCGTCCGGACGCGGGATGCCGGACGGGATGTGCATATTATGGTTAAATGGATCGAGTTTGCCGACGCCTCGGCAATATGATATATTCTATTTTTATGTATATATGTATATATATATGAGTAAGGAAAATAAGAAAGCACGCCATACGCAGCTTGGCACTTATATGTACGGTGTTACTTTCTACCCTATGGTACGGTCTATGTTTCTATATAGTTCTACTCGAAACCACGTTACGTTGCACGTGATATGTTCCGTATGGAGAAATAAGGTTTCCCATGATATGTTTCAATAGAAAACTCTCCTTACATGATGTGCTCTACGGCTCTTACCGTATTCTTTGTTCATGCCTTACATAGAGATACCATTTATGATTCTGACCCTCTTCTTCGATGGGATGCGTTTCATGAACCGCGGGTGAACCTTCCCCGGAGCTTGGTAGCATCGAGGATGTTTTAGGTTTGGAAAAATGGTTGGCGGGGCTCCATTTTGTCCCGGAGTCATTTGCCGAGTCGGCAGTACATGCGCTATGATGACGTGTTCGAATTAGAGAAGTCGTGAGTGCTAGGTTGTCATGTGTAAGCGGTCTCTCCGGCCCGATATGCTATTATGCTCTATGTCACGGAGTCTTATATGATGTCAGATTCTATTTATGAAAAAAAAAAATTTCTATGTATTCATTCTCACTAGTTCGCAAGTTAATATGTGTAATAAGAGTTAGCCAAGATGGGGTCGGTGCCCATCACACCCTAGTAAAGTCGGGGTGTGACACAAGGGTAATGACTCGGGTAAGTTTAGATAAATTTTACACATAGGTCCACAGGGAAAACCCGTGGGTGAGACTTAATCGCGGTTCACAATCAATAGACTGATGGTATTTAGCCACCATTTATCGCTTCAGTGATATATTTGCCACTTCAGCGGTACAGTCGAAGCGTCCTAGCTGCCATTGGAGTGGTTGACGGGAATTAAGAAAAATAAAAACCCCTATTCTTCTTAACCTCCTCCCATTCTACAAACACTCCCCCTCACCCACGACTTATCTCCCACTCCTAACTAGTTACAACCTCTCAAATTCCCTTCCCAACCTTATAAAACACCTTTAACAGCCCACACTTCAACCTACACTCTAATCCCAACCTTAAACTATAACAAATTGATCTCCAAGAGGAAGGAAAAAGGCTATCAAGTCCGTCTACCACCACCACCATCCAAATCTAATTCTGCTATTAATCAAGGTAAGAATCGCCTCTCTATACGAAACTAGAACAATGGAGCATGATTTTAAGACATTCATCTATTGATTGGTGGGTTTACTAACCCCCAAAGTTGGGATTTTTGGTTTTGGTTGGTGGGTTTATGGGATGTTAATAGGCTGAATTTTACAACTAATTTAGTGTTAGAATCGTCTAAACATCGAATGTTGTGTAGTTAATGTCACGACCCAGCCAGTGGGCCATGACGGGTACCCGGAGCTGACTACCGAGCACTACTCATCATGCTAACCATCATACCCATGTTACACCTCTAAAATTTCTGATTTGTTGCCTCATGGATAGGCTAATATGAGCTCAGGGTGTTTATGTAATCCTTACGAGATTAAGGGATGTATTAGATAGTCTAAAGTACGTACTATAAGATTTTGGAGTCATACGAATATGCGAAATTCAGTTTGTTGAAGGAAGTGAAATATAATTCGTGTTCGAAAAGGTTTTCTCCATGATTGAGCTAATATTTATTTGGTGATATCTTGAGAGGCTGCTATAGGGCCTATTGTATGGTTAATGAACTATTATGTAAGTGCCAAGAAGGTTCCACGAGGATTGGAAGTCAAACGAATCAACGAGAGGAAGTTTCACATAACTGGGAGTTATACGGCCACTTATACGGTCTGCATAACTTTATACGGTCCATACAAAGAGGGTCCGTATAACATGACTTTCACAGAAAGGATCATTTTCTTGGTGGTGTTATACGACCACTTATACGGTCCGTATAACTTTATACGGTCCGTATAAGGAGGTCTGTACAACTTGAACTATTTCAGAAGGGGACTTTCCCATGGTGGTGTTATACGGTCCACTTATACGGACCGTATAAGTGGTATGTATAAGTGCATCGAGCTGAATTTTTATGTTTTATATAAATAGATGGTCTTTGTTCATTTATTTCATTTTTCATCTTCCACAAGTCTTGAGAGCTCAAAACCCTTGTCCAAGCATATTCCACCCCAATCTAAGAGAAAACAAAGATCAAGAGGCAAGAATCAAGGTACCTATGTGTTAGAAGTCTTGCTAAAGTTAGTAGGCTACAAGAGATTCTTGAGTATTGAAGCTAAGGTTTTCACCTAAGTTGATAGCTGCTCCAAAGCTCATTCCCATAAGATAAAAGGTTAGTTTTCATGCTTATTTCATGTTAACATGAATGCTTGGTTGTTGAAGACTTGGGTAGAAGAAGAAAGTAAAAAATGAGGGTTAAGTGTAACTTTTATGATGCTTTTGAGTAATAAGCTAACTTGAGTCATGATTCTTAGTATAATACGGATATAATCTTGTTATGGAAGGTAGTAATAGTGATGAGGAAGCATTGTATGAAAATGTGCTAAAATAGGCGTGAGGTTATTGGTATAAGTTGAACACAAGGATGAATTTTGAAGGCTTAATGGAATGTGATTACTCGATTATGATATTGTGGATGTTATTGTGGTTGTTTTCTAATATAGTGGAAGTTGACGAAAAAGGGGAAATGCTGCCAAATTTTCATTAGATCATGAATTATTGTAGTTTGAATTTAAGAGTATCATTAAGGCTTAACCACGGCATGAACCCTTCTAAATGTAAATTGTTCAAGCTTCGATGGTGAATGTTAAGTAGTTAAGAAGACAAAGAGGTATGTAAGGGTAACCCTTCTTTCATTAAGGAATGACTTCTTTGTTATATATCCTTTCATGAGTTCCATAATGTCTTCCAAATGACTCTGCCTCTACAATTACCAAAGCTCGTGGTTCTCAATACTTTCACAATACTATTATCTCATTTATATGATAGTTGATCCTCTAGGGATAGATGTAACGAAAATGATGATGGCAATGATGTTGATGATACTTATGGACTTTTATGTATACGTGTCTAAGTATGTATGACTATTATGTAACAGAGCTTATATGGCGGGTATGATACCTATCGTACGCGCGCTCTGCAATTGGGTATGGATAACACTGAGCCTTGGTAGGGCCAGGTATGTATAATCACCGAGCCTTGTCATGGCCGGGTATGTGAATCACCGAACCTTTGTGGTCGGGTACGGTATAAATACGAATATGAATACGTATATGTATGTATATTTGCATGAATAAGCATTGGAAATGGAAGGTCCTTATGAAAGGAAAGTAAGTAAATATGATAATGGCCAATAGAGGTACAGATGTCCCTATTACCTCATAATTCTCCCATCTTATGCTATTCCATATGCTACTTCTTACGCTATTTCTTATGCTCCTATTATGATGTTAATTATGCTTTGCATGCTCAGTACATTATTTGTACTGACGTCCTTTTGTTTGTGGACGCTGCGTCAAGCCCGCAGGTGGACAGGGAGAAAGGCTTGGTCCATAGATTTCTTATTTAGGGACTGCATAGAGGAGCTCCATTTCATCCGGAGCTACAGCTTTTGGGTATTATTCTTTTTTTTTATGTACATACATATGGGCATGGTGGGGTCCTGTCCCACCTATATGATGTGACATACTCTTCTTAGAGGCTCGTAGATAGTTGTGTATGGTTAGATGTCTTGCAGCCTTGTCGTCTCATATTTTGTATATCGTTTTGATAGCCTCGTCGGCTTGTGTATATGGATAGGGGCATAGTTGTCGATGATGATATAAATGTGTTGCTGCCCAATGAGATTAATATTATGGATGTATGGAAATTATGAATAAGCTATGTGGCTCAACTAGATGTGAATGTGAATGTACGATAAGAGGTGCTCGGGTGGGTTAGCACCGGGTGCCCATCATAGCCCTCCGGTCGGGTTATGACAAAAGTTGTATCAGACCAGCTCTGTCCTAGGGTGTGTCTACGAGCCGTGTCCAGTAGAGTCTTGTTTATGGGTGTGTTGCGCGCCACACTTATAAACAGGAGGCTGCGGGCATTTTAGGAATGAATGACCTTCTTTCTTCATAAGATCGTGCGATAGAGCCATAATATAAGGATTTCTTTTTCCTTAACCATGTATTATGTATTTCAGAAATGCCTGTAAAGAGAAAGGCTACGGCGGCCCAATAGGGCAAGACAGTGGCAGAAAAGCGGACTGAAAGAGCACCGCCAATGGATATAGACGAAGGTGAGTCCCAGAATGCAGCTCAATCGCAGTCCTCCCGCTCAGTGCCTATTTCTAAGGAGCATGAGGGAGCCTCAGCCCTAGCTCCAGAACCCCCAGCTCCTCCGCCAGATGCTTCAGGCTAAGATGTAAAAAAGGCCATTCATTTACTTACTCAGTTGGTTGTCGCTCAGACCCAGGGGCAAGGTAAGGGAAAGGTGATAGGGCTGTTAGTACAAGGGCCCTTGATTTCATTAGCTTGAATCCTCCGGAATTTTTCGGGTCAAAGCCGGATGAGGACCCTAAAAAATTTGTTGATCTTATGTTGAGGACACTTCGGTTAATGCATGCTTCAGACATTGAATCGGTAGAGTTACCATCCTATGTATTGCGGGATGTCGTGGTTCATTGGTTCACGGTTTGGATGGCTTCACGGGGAGTCAATGCACCTCTCCCGGTATGGCAAGAATTTGTGGATGCCTCCCTCCGACATTACTTACCTCCAGAGGTTCGGCGGGCTAGAGCCCACAAGTTCCTGAATCTTAGGCAAGGAAGTATGAGTGCCTTAGAGTATAGTCTCCGCTTTAATTCTTTGGCTATGTATGCTTCGGCCATGGTAGCGGATATGGATGACCGAGTGCACCGATTTGTGCGAGGCCTAGGGCCATATTTGATGGATAGGTGCTTGACTGCGTCCCTTCAAGACAACATGGATATTTCACGCATTCAAGCCCATGCCCATAATTTGGAGGAAAGCCAACAACAGCAAAGAAGTGAGCGTGAGCATGATAGAGGGTATAGCAAGAAGGCTAAATCTTCGGGTTCGACGAGTGAGTTTCGAGGCGAGCCAAGACATCAGTTTTCTAGGCATTCAGGCCATTCTGTGACAACTGTGCCTCCACAGTTTTCAGGCCAGATATTTGATCGATCTACTTATTCCGGGCCGAGTCGGAGTTTCAGGGCTTCAGGTTCTCAGTTCAGAGGTGTTACACCTTGGAAAATTTCCCCTTAGCATACAGTGAATAGACTAACGAAGGGCATGAAAAATACGAGGTCTGGACAAGTAAGAAATAGTATTGGATGATCCTAATCAAGATTTCCAAAGACATTCGATTAAAGGAAAGAGAGTTGCTAAGGAAAGCAAGTTATAAGTTGAGTGTATCGGATGAGAATTTTGAGTATTGGGTTAATGGTGTATAAATGATGTCCTAAGGAAAAGTTATAACGTCCATTAGGTTGGTATTGAAGTGATAAGCAAGTGTTAAGAAGGTTCCATAAGGATCGGAGATCAAACGAGTCGACGAAACAATTCTCGAAAAAATTGGGAAACCTACGGCTAGACATACTGGCCGTATAAAAAGTATGGACCGTATGTCCAACCGTAGATTCAGCCCAGTAGAGCTGTTACACCTCCAAAAATTTCTCGTTAGCGTACAGTGAATAGACGAGCGAGGGGTAGGATGCATACGAGGTTTGGAGAAGTAAGAAATAGTATTTGATGATCCTAATTGAGATTTCCAAAGACATTCGAGTTGAGGAAAGAAAGTTGTTAAGGGAAGTGAGTCGCAAGTCGAGTGTAACGGATAAGAATTACGGGTATTAAGTTAATGATATCTTAATGACCCTTTGAGGAAGAGTTATAACGTCCCTTAGAATGGTATTGAAGTAAGGAACAAGTGTTAAGAAGGTTCCATAAGGATCGGAGATCAAACGAGTCGACGAAACAACTCTCGGAAAAGCGGGCAAACATACGGCCGGACATGCGGCGTATAAAATGTATGGACCATATGTCCAATCGTAGATTTAGCCCAGAATACCATAATTCACTGGACCAGATCTACGGCTAGACATACGGCCCGTAGAAAACATACGGACCGTATGTTGGTCCGTATATCTTGGTCGGGACTGAACTTAATTTTATATAAGGGACCCTTTTCATTTCATTCATCACCTCCTGTCACACCCTAATATCCCTAGGGTGTGATGGGCACCCGACCCTTACTTAGGGTCGAGCGAACCCTCAGACTCTTGCTGCACGTAAAATCACGTTAAACTTTTTAAATCAGAGAAGATAAAATGCATAGTAAATTTTTTTCAGAAACATTCTTTCTCGTAGCTTCCAAACCGAACAAACCTATAATCATACAAAATTCAGTATATAACACAGACCCACATATCGGCTGACGGAGCCGCTTACAGACTGACAACCAATACCCACGACGCTGTCTGCAAAGTCTCTAACATACATCCAGAAATCATAACAAACAAACTCTGACTTGGCAGCCCTCCGGGAGAATGGAGCTTGCCATCTCTGCTGGAACACCTTCTATAATAACTTTAGCTCATACGGGAGTACTGCGTGGCATGAAACGCGCCCCCGAAGACGAGGGGTCGATACGGAAAATGTACTGAGCATGTAAGGCATGCAATACAGAAAACAAAACCATAACTGAAACAAACAGGACTAAAAGATAAGTACATTAGTCAAAATGCTAGACGCCTATTTCTCAGACACAAACCAGACATACCTGTCCCATATACCGGAAAGGAGTGAGAAGGTAAGTAAGTCAGCCAAAGTACTAAAATGCTTATTTTACAATTACAGATCGCATGTCCGAAGAGGTACAGAAAACACAGAACGCACCGGTGATGTCACACGTCAGACGGAGAGCAGAACGTACAGAATGCTCAGACGAGGTCATATATCGGACGAAATATCGAACGTACAGAATACTCAGATGTCGTCAGATATCAGACGAGATACAGAACGTACAGAATGCCCAAATGATATCATGTAGCGGACGAAATACAGAACGTACAGAATGCTCAGATACTGACATATATCGGACAGAATACAGAATACACAGAATGCTCAGATGATGTCATAAATTACATATGCGTCTAACGTATCCCGGCCCTCCCGTGAGGGACTCGGTGGATAGACTCATCAATGCATATCAAAATTATAGATCACATATGCGTATAACGTGTCCCGGCCCTCTGATAAGGGACTCGGTGAATATGATCATGTATAACAGAATCATATGTCATATATGCAAATAACGTGTCCCGGCCCTTTGTTAAGGGACTCGGTAATATGGAACCATGCATGTCAGAATCATATACCAAGTATACATATCGTGTCCCGGCCCTCTACTGCGGGTCTCGGTGAATAATCATTATATGCCATCACGCCGCCATCCCCATATCATCATAAGCATATACGGATAACGTGTCCCGGCCCGCGAGTAAGAGGGACTCGGTGAACAATGCGGTGGAATGCGCACGAGAACATGTCACGGCCCGGACTCGGTGAATCGAAATCATACCGTAGAGTACGCACGAGAACATAACATGCCACGGCCCGGACTCGATGAAAGATACATTGAGCCATGCACGAGCAGAGTCGTGAGAAACCATATGCACACAAATCCAGACTCGATGAATACGTACACTTACCAACATTCGAAGGCTCGGAAACGAGTTTCGGGTTCTTCCGAGTTAGTATCGAAAAGTTATGAGCGTTTGAAATACAGAAACCTCTTCGGACTATTTAAGCGATCCGAGATCGTACATGAAGAACATTAACGCTTATAGAGCATACTCATATTAGAATACTCGGATCAGACGACCCATATCCAATTACACATAACAGAATACTTATATCGGACGCTCATACCGGAGTACTCATATCGGAGTGATCATATCAGAATACTTACACCAAAATACTTAGATCAGAATGCCTATGTCAGAACACATATATATCAGAATATTTATTTTTGAATACTTATATCAGAATATTTACATCGGAATGCTTATATCAAAATATTTAAATCAGATCATTCGTACCGAAGCATTTATATCAGAATAGTCAAACCAGAATACTTATATCTGAGTTACCAGACACTTATATCAAGTTCGGAACAATAGTCAAAGGTTTCCTTAATTATCTTACGGAAATAAGGCAAATAGAACAATACAATTAAATCTCGGGAATCGTGGGCCCACCTCGGGTCAAGTCGGGTAACGAACATAAAAACGTGGTCATTATGTGCCATTGGATCGTCCTCGAAGATTTCAAAGCATTCCGCTTTCATTTTCAAAAGTTACGGACGTTTGAACATTTCTTTACAATAAAGCGTAAGTTATTTAGTTCAATTCTTTTTGAATGAAAAAGGGATAAATATAAGCTCGGATTTCTAAGAGTAGAGTCATCCCGAGGCTCAAATCATAGCCTATCACATCTAGGGCATGCCAAGAGAAAGAAAGGGTAAGCCTTACATACCTTTTCCGCTGCTTACGCTTCTCCAAATTCAAATCCCGTTTCCTCCAAAATCTACAATTGGTCACATTTACCAAATGCCAATAGTAAGACTTTTAGAATTCAAATCTTTAATTCACTATTTGTCTACAGAAATTTGGGCAGCATCTCCCCTCAAATTCGCCGCCCCAGAATTCAACTCGGCTCGGATTACCAACAACCATACCAACAACAATGCTAACAACATCAACATCTAATACAAAACACATTCAGACATAACTAGTCTTCTTTTCTTCATAGTGTCACAACTTCTACCCCAACTTCGTACTTTCAACTAATATCAACATTTTCCATATCCATTAACTAATTCAAAATTATTCAAACATATTTCAATAATATTCCAACAATATTCACGAATTCAAGTATTCCCGCCAAATGCCATATTCCATCCGAAACTTCTACAAATGCGACAAAACTACTAAATCGCATTATTTTCCTCCAAATTTATTAATGACAACAATAATTCTCATTTTTGAATCTTACTTCCACAATTACATAAAATCTTTATTAAAATCACATAATTTCCTATAATCATTTTCAACAATTTTCCATACCAACTTGAACCATTTTTCCTCCATTTCCATCACAAGGCTTCAACAACACAATTAATATAACAAATAAAATTTTAATCATCCCTTTCCATGCATACCATTTTCGGCCATACATATATATATGTCCATAACACAAAATTTTCATACTCACATTCCTTTCCACATTCCACAACACCTATATATATATATTTTCCAAGACAAAAGGAGTGAAATCTTACCTTTTTCTTCTTATCTTCTTCACTTGTCCAAAGTGTTAAATCGACGAAACAAGCGGTCTATCTTCCGAAACAACTATACCACGTTGTGGAGGACTCTTGAATTAGTAGGAATACCACAAGAAAATAATTTTTGGAACAAGATTTTAAGGGGCTAAAATTCCATGGTCATGGCCGAATGGCCTTTTCTTTTGCTCTTCAAGTTGTTGCTTCTTGAATTTTCTTGAGTTATGAAGAAATATGAGGTGGTCATCTTATTTATTTTGTCACATGGTATTAATTTACATGGGCTTGGCCCATGTTATTTTCCTCCACAACCGGCCACCACTTAAATTGGGCCTCTTTGTTCCCTTTTTTTTTTTTTTCAAGCCCAATTATTTGTGGCTAGTTTTCATAATTCATGAAACCATTTTCCCAATTTCCAATTTTTCCCTTAGCCTCCCTCGACATTTTTCGCATCAATACTTCCCATGACCAACTTACATGTTAAATAAAAATCAAATATGGCCTTATCTCTTAAAAGCCACAATTATTTCAAATTTCCCGATTGTACGAAAATGCGGGATATAACACCTCCACCATTCAAGAAACCTCTAGAGAGTTCCAAACACTTCATCCATGAGAAATCAATAGAAATCAAATATCAACAACAAGAAATCAAGTGAATCAAGTGAAGGAAACCCATTAAAAGTCATACAAATCAAGAAAACCCAAGAGAGATGAAATAGGGTTTTTGTGCAAGAAGTGTATCATCAATCAAGGCCTATTCCTCCATCATCTAAGGTGAGTTTCATGACCTTTTTATGTTATTTGAAGTATTTATAAGTTGAAACACATGGATTGTGGAAGAGTATAGGAAATGGGTCACAAATATGAGGATAGTGTCATTATTGAATGGTAGTTGAGTTGAATCATGGAAATGGTTATGTTGATGATATAAACACGTTATAAATGATATTTAGAACATGAAATAAGCATTGGATATGAAATAATGCGATAGTGAACTTTGGCCATAATTATGAAGAATTGAAGTAAAGTTATGAAATGCGAATCATGTGAATGGATGACGATTGTTGTTAGTGATATTGTGATGGTTGTTATGAATGTTGGGAGTTGATATGGAATATGGAGGAAAGTAGTATAAATAAAGGAAATGCTGCCCAAATTTCTATAGCTTTAGTAAGTATGTTTTCACGATGATATAGCTAATGTCGATACGAATCCTCTTGAAGGTATAGACAAGTGCATTAAAGGAGAACGAGCAAGCGATAGAATAGCTAAACGACGAAGGTATGTGAGGCTAGTCCTTTCTTTCTAAGGCATGAGTCCTATGGCATGAATTTCCTCTTTCTTATGAATGTTCCATCCCCTATAAAGCTATGAGTCCTTGTTCATGAATAGCCATGCGAGATAAGAGATATGAGATGAATACGATAATGATAATGGCAAGCTTAAGTCAAGAGATACTATAGTTATGACATAATGTCTAAATAAAGTTAATGAAGTCATATGAAATCTAGTGATGTGAATTATTATATACACTCACCTTATGTTTGTTCCTTCAAGGTGAGGCAGAATATTTACGAATGTTTCATAATGGAGTCGGGGGTCCACGACCTTACGTCAACCCGATAGAATATGATTATCTATGAGTCTCTAGGCATGTACTACGATGAGTTATGATAAGCATATTTGTTACACCTTGAAAATTTCCCCTTAAGCGTACAGTGAATAGACTAATGAGGGGTACGATGCATACGAGGTTTGGACAAGTAAGAAATAGTATGTGATGATGCTAATTAAGAATTTCAAAGGCATTAGACTTGAGGAAAGAAAGTTGTTAAGAGAAGCGAGACTTAAGTTAGTGTATCGGACGAGAATTATGAGCATTGAGTTAATGATGTCCCAAGAAAAGTTATAACGTCCTTCGAATGATATTGAAGTGTTGAACAAGTGTTAAGAAGGTTCCATAAGGATCGGAGATCAAACGAGTCGACGAAACAAAACTCGAAGAAGCTGGGCAAACATATGGCCGGACATGCGGCCGTGTAAAATCTGCGCGTATGTCCATCGTAGATTTGACCCCGGAATGGCATGATACATTTGGACCAATTATACGGTCCAACATACGGTCGGTATGTTTTATACGGGCCGTATGTTGGTCCGTGTATATTCCAATCATTTGAATTGCATTTTTATATAAGGGACTTCCTTCCATTTCATTTTCATTTCCCCTTCATTCCTCCACAACACAAGAAGCCTCTTCAGAGTGTTCCAAACATTTCATCCATGAGAAAACCATAGAAATCTAAGATCAACAACAAGAAATCAAGAGAATCAATTGAAGGAAACCCATTAAAAGTCATCCAAGTCAAGAAATCCAAGGAGAGATGAACTAGGGTTTTGGTGCTAAGGTTGAATCACCACTCCAAGATTGTTCCTATTGTTTAAGGTAAGTTTCATGACCCTTACATGCTATTTGAAGTATTTTTAAGTTGAGATTCATGGATTGTAGAAGAGCACCACAAATGGGTCGTTAAATGGATGAATATTGTCATTAGTGATTAGTAGTAAATTGAATCATGGAAATGAATATGTTGATGATATAAATGTGTTATAAATGATCTATAGAACATGAAATAG
>NW_026715038.1:0-20700 GCF_029784015.1 Lycium ferocissimum | reverse complement strand
AAAGGATCCCCCCACCCTTTGGTGGGGCGGATTATAACCCGGTTTGGAGGCGGTTTTAAACACCAAACCTTCATGGTGGAGTGTCTGTAAAAGGCTATGTATATGCAATGTATATGATATGTAAATGATATGCATATGATACAAATATGAGTATGAATGGAAATATGAATATGAATACGAAAATGGATACGAAAGGTAAATGAGTATGGATACATATACGGATACGGATATGGACGTACGTACAGGTACGCAATAAAAAATGGAATGTCCCTATGAAAACAAAAGTAAGTGTTATGACGATGATACTATTATCTTCCATCCTATGTTATTTATTATATGTTGTCTATTATGCTTTCATATTGATGTTGATCATGCTTTACATACTTAGTACATTCTTCATACTGATGTCCTTTTGTTTGTGGACGCTGCGTCATACTCGCAGGTGGCCAGGGAGACAGACTTGATCCATAGCTTCGTTATTCAGGGACTACATAGCGGAGCTCCATTTCATTCGGAGCTACGACTTTTGGTACTTATTCTTTGTGTATATATTTATGGGCACGACGGGGTCTGTCCCCGCCTATATGATATGACATGTTCTTCTTAGAGAGGCTCTTAGACATGTGTATATGGTTAGATGTGTTTGGCCTTGTCGGCACATATTTTAGGATATTATTTTGTTAACTCGTCGGCCTCATGTACATTTATATGGGCATGGTTGCTAATGATGATATAAAAATGAATTGTCACCCAATGGGATTAGTATGATGATGAATGAAAAGTATGATTTAGCTATGTGGCTCACCTAGATGTAATGTGAAAGTATGTTAAGAGATGCCCGAGTGGATTAGCACCGGGTGCCCGTCGCGGCCCTCCGGTTGGGTCGTGACACAGGACCTGCAGGGGAACCATGGTGTCCATGAACTACTCATTCCGGATTCACTCCTCGGACCCGAGCTCACAACTAGGCCACATCCTCACCCGGTCAAATATACCTGTTCATATTTAGGCCTCATCCTCACCCCCGGTCAAATAAGCCTTTTCATATATATTCATATTCATTATCACATAGCTTTTAATAGTCGATTTCTCATATTGTACCTCAATTTCCCCAAGATGATAATATTAACTTCTCACCACAACATCATCAACCTGTAGGTCCCAACATAGCTAATAGTGACACGAAGCCCACATAATCACTCAATCAATTGCATATTGGAATTTCAACCACACACATTATGCTTGAAGACTAGGGCCGTTCAAAACCGGACCGTAACCCGATAACCCAACCGCAAATTATGTTTAACAGCTTATTGGTATTGGATTATCGGATAAGTGGTTGGGGAATGATTTCAAATTTTATAGTTAATGGCTTAACAGTGCGGGCTGCGGATTATTCATTTTTCTTATTGATTTAGCCGTTAACACATTAATAATTATTAACTTTATATTTGTACACCTATATATATATATATAAAGTACTTTGGTAATAGTAAAGGAACACCTTTCCACTAATTTACAATTTATAAGTCAACATCTCCTTGCCATTCCTCATCTTTGCTCTAAGCTCTAATGAAAATATATATCTTGGTCCTAATGTTCAAGTGTTATAGCCCCATGCGTACTTATTAATCAAGTATCTACAACACGTGTGAAGTTGATCAATTGGAAATTTCTAGTTATTTGTGTTCAACTATTCTCCCTACTACTTACATTTGCAATTTTACTTTTTCCCGAGCTTTTTCTGAGACAAATATTTAGTTAAAGTTTTTAGTTTTTACTGTGAAATAGCTTGGTATACCAACTTGTTTATTAACCGATAACCGTCCGATAATTTCCAACCAAATATCGAACTAACCGATATCTTATCGGTTGGCTAGCGGGTTAGTACTTTTAAAAGCCGATAACCTATAAGCCGAACCGTTAAGCGTAATTATCCGTCTAATCCTCCCGATAAGCAACCCTATTGAAGACAAGACATGCTTTCTCCTATCAATTTCACAACACATACAATCAACTAATCAAAGTCCCAACTTTCAGGCTAGACCGTAACACCTGTTAACCGTAGCGCGAAAACAATGCGAACCAGCTTATAGCCTTTCCCGTCCGTAAAGCCTCGAAATGCTCGAAGTCTAGCAATTAAGATGCTAAATAAGTCACAATCATTCTAGTCACAAAATCAATTCAATGTACACCATTCCCTTTTTTCCCCATTCTAATGGGGGAATGATTTCTAGGTGTAAATCAATCTAACATTGGCCTTACAACGACGAACTATCAATTTACAAGGCTATTTAATCAAATCATCTATTACAAGCAGTGTCACACCCCAATCTTGATCAGGGTGTGATGGGCACCCGACCCCGTAACCGGAGCCAAGCGAACCCGGCGGCTCTTACTACGTACTCGATTTTTTTTTTTTCAAAACCTCTAAGACAAGTAGGCATAAATAGATTATTGAAATATCCTTTTTGTTATTCTTAAATCAATAAGACATGTAATCGTATATAACTCGTATCATAATACAACCGACTCCAAAAACCCATGACTCGTCGCAAGTCTCTATACGTACTCGAAAATCCACGGCACGTACGGCGACTCGGCGACACTCCGGAACAAGTGGGAGCTGGCCAACCTCGTGAGAAGCATCTTCCGTTCCGTGCTATCCATAGTGCACACGCGGCATGAACGCAACCCCCGAAGAGGGGTCGGCACGAGCATCACCGAGTATGTAGAGTATATGAATAGTAACATGATAAAGGCATATGCAGTATGAATAATAACGGTACAAACATATGGAGCTTATCTGGGTTGGATATAACCTGTACGAGTGAATGCCCTTCAGGCGGATGCCATACATGCTTAGTTTCTTTCCGAAAAACGGTACTCTTTGTTCACATACACGAGGGAATGAACATTTCGGAGAACGGTGTCCTTTACTTGCATTCACGTACGCCGAATACATCGGCTCTCTCCACCCCCATCCCCAACAATGTCCCAACATATTATACATATGACATATGCTGACGTAAAATTTAACATTTCGTAAAACGGTGTACTTTACTTGCATTCACGCACGCGAGTACATCGGCTCTCCCACCCCCCATCCCCAACAGTGTCCCAACATATAATATATATCACATATACAGACGCCGTTTCCGGCTCTCCCATATCCCGCGTCCGGGATGATAAGCCAGCTGAATCAGGTGGACACAGTTGCCCTTCCCCATTTCCCCATATACATATACATTCATCAATATCGTGTATCACATAAACAACATGCACATATACGTGTATCATAAGGCGAAGTTACCAATGAAAAGTGTCATTTATGAGAAAAACATCAAATAGGGTCATAAGGTATAGTTTCACCTACTTAGAACCTTTATAGGCAGTCATTCTCTATGATAGAATTGCGATATCAAGAAATCGTTTAACATTTCCATATATTCATTTTTATAGCAGAACATATCGTCAGCATATCTATCGTAGGCATTTTCTTATTTTCGACTCCGTCGTTATTACGGTCATCGTAGACATTTTTTTTCTTTTACATTAGGATGGTTTGAACCTACCGTTTAATAATCGGACGAGGATCGAAAAGTTTCCTTGGATTCTATTCCAAAACAAGTCAAACGAAGCGATAGAGAAAATCCGGAACAATGGGCCCACCTCAAATAAATGAGATAGCGTACATAATTTACATATGTTACGTGTCATGACGTTACTTATGAGGATCTTAAAGTATTCGGTCCTCTTTATTCAAGTTCTAGGGACTTGGAAAGGTTTTCCAACATTTTACACATGTTCTAGTTCAATTCCACCGAATGAAAAAGGAAACTTTTAGGTGCGATTCCGAGAATAGGGTTGTCCCCGAGGCTCGTATCCGACTTAGTACGTCTAAGACATGCCATAGAAAGAAGGGTGAAGTCTTACATACCTCTTTTCGCTCCTTTTGCTACTTCAAATCCAAGTTTGCAAATTCGCCAAAATCCACAATTTGGTCCGTTTAACAAATGTTGATTAGTGCATTTTAGCTCGGATTCTTGAATGAAGATTAGCTCTACAATTTCGGCAGCATTTCCCCGTAAATGTACCATGCCACCAAGTCTATCTTGGTCGATTTCAATCAACAACAATCCCGGGAATTCCAACCCCAAACTATCAATAATACCAATAATCTTTTGCCAACAACATTCCATTTATTTCCGATTCAACTCCATTCCATTCTATTCAATTCAATTCAATTCATACATCACTCCATCTCTAACCATTAAATCTTCATTATTCATCATATAATCCACAACACAACCACCAAGGTATACTAAATAAAATTAATTCACCACTTCCACATACACTACCATCTTCGGCCATCACATTGGCACATGCATGTCCATACATTTTCATCCATTTCTATATGTTACAACAACAACTAATACACTACATAAAATTAACCGTTCTTTCTATACCACAACACATACAAACTACCAACACTACTCCGTACGGCTATTATTCCAATATGTTATATTCATGGTTTTTCATTCATTTTTGCATTGTAGATTTCACAACACTACAATCAAACTACCAAATAAAATCAATTCATTGCTTCTACACCACCACTACCACATTCGGGCCATACCACCAACATCACATACTTCATGAATTTCATGGATTTCTTCATTCTACAATACTCAACCACATGCACAAACATCCATAACATCAAAAGGGAATGGATTCTTACCTTTTTCTCTTATCTTCCTTCTTGGATAGGACTTGCAACTCACAAGAATATGTGGTTTCTTGCTCCAATGACTACTCCACTTTGCTAAGAACCTTTTAATTAGAAGAAAATAATTTTTTGGAGAGAATTTTCTCAAGGTTCTTGTTGAACCTTGCTATGGCCGAATGGCCTTGTTGTTGGCTCTCTCTTTCTTTTTTTTTTTTTTTTTTTTTTTTCTCTCTTGTCTTCCACTCTCTTGAACTTAAAAAGATGACCACTCACCTATATATAATTATATGATCATGACCCTCTCTAGAATTTTCTTTTCTTTTTCCTCTTTCTTTTATTTTCTAGAATTTTCCTCCATTTTTTTTTTTGAACTTTTTTCTTAAATAAAAAGATGACTTCTTTTGTCATCATTTTCATCCTTTTTCTTCACATGGCCAAAATGGCCCTTCAAGAATTTTCTTGAGTCTTTGTGAAATTACCATTTTACCCTAGCCTTCCACATTATTCCCATAATGCCACTTTGCAACTTTTCCCTTTTTTTACCCTTAGGCTTACTCAATATTTCCATACTAATAATGTTCATAAATAATATTCGTGGCCCACTTGCACATCAAAATACTTTTGAAAATAGTCTTGCCTTTCACTTCTCGCAATATCCGAACGCACGAAATATGGGCTATAACATATTACAAGCAGTTTCCATGGTCAAGCTACCATTTTTATGAAATCCTAAGTCTCAATTCACTTAGTTCATGTCTCTAATGGTTCAACTCTTGACTAGAAAGTGATAACCCAAGCTATTAGATGATAAACACACAATAACAATCATAACCCATCAATTATTGAAAGTCTATTAAGTTCTAGGGTTACTATTCCCAATTCACCATTGTAGACCCATAAACGGGATGATAATCATGGACATGAAAGCGTAATTATAGAAGTAATGGTTGGGACTTACCTCTCAAGGATATTCTTGCCCTAGCTTAGAATTTCGCCCTAGGTGCTTGTTGGGAACTGTTTTGGAGTTTTATGAATAAAGAATTCAGAACTAAGTGTTTAAAACCTGGCTACTGTTTTCCACCAACCGCAACAGCAATCGTTATGCCGCTGCGGCGGTCTCGCTATAACGGGCAAGTCCCGCCGTAGCGGACCATGACGAACCTGTCCCTCCGCTGTGGCGAACCTAGACCCGCTGGATCGGTTCCGCTACAGCGGTCTGGTGCCTACCATAGCGGACACCCCGACTCCCAAATGACCGCAGCGGCGAGAGACCGGGCTCTAAAGCGGTCCCGCCGTAGTGGTGCATCCCCCACAACAGTGGTACCACTGAGGCAGTAAGCTCGCAATTTTCACAGTTTTCCAACTCTACCATCCAACACTTCATCTGAGGCCTCACAAACACAAACAAAACATTCACATTGAAATAAAAACACCATATGGACTCATCTGTGGCCTTGGAATTCCCAACAGAGTTCTAATTTCCAACGTCACCCCCCAATGGACTCAACACAATCAGCAATAACCACAAACAAGCCAAGTTTTCAGTTCTTAGACTTATACAATTGAGTTCCTATTAGCTCGATCTACCCTTGGGAAGGTTCTATTTGGTAAGGTGATCCTATATTTTCTATAACGACTGGGAGGGTCGTTACTCTAGATACCAATTAAAAAACTGCTCGTCCCCGAACGGACAAGGATGAGGAATCTAGCAGAAATTAGCTGTCTCGGCGAAAAGTTCAAGGTACTTGTCATGCATATCCGATTCTATTTGCCAAGTAGCTTCCTCAACTGGGCGATTCTTTCACTGAACCTTCACAGAGGCTATTTCCTTTGACCTCAACTTACGAACATCTCTATCTAAGATAGCAACAGGCTCTTCCTCATATGTCAAGTTCTCATCTAGCAAAACCGAATCCCAACGGATTATGTATGAACCATTGCCGTGATACCTCTTCAATATGGACATATGAAATACCGGATGAACGCCTGATATGCCCGGAGGTTAAGCCAACTCATAAGCTACTTCCCCCACACGCCTGAGAATCTCAAATGTCCTAATGAATGTCGTGGTAAGCTTTCCCTTCTTCCCAAACCTCATCACACCCTTCATGGGTGAGACCTTCAACAACACTTGCTCTCCTTGCCCAAACTCAAGATCTCAGACCTTACGGTCCGCATACTCCTTTTGCCTACTCTGTGCTGCCTGAAGCTTAGCTTGAATCACCTTCACCTTCTCTAAAGACTCTCTTAGAAGGTTTGTACTCCAAGGTCTTACCTCAAACGCATCGAACCAACTAATAGGAGACCTTTTTTTCCTACATCAAAACTGCACCCAAACCAGAGCGTGAAGCATCACAATAAACAACAAAATCTCTGCCCTCCACATGCAATGCTAGAATAGGCAGCACCGGCTCGTCAATAATGTCTTGAGCTTTGAAGCTCTCTCATACTGTCGGACCGTCGAAACGGTACTCTCTCTTTCGAGTCAAACGGGTCAGTCATAACAACGGGGGCGAACCCTTTAACAAACCGACGATAATAGCTAGCCAGACCCATGAAACTATGGCTTTCGGTCACTGATGTAGGCCTAGCCCATTCCCTAACTGCCTGAATTTTCTGCGCATCCACCATAAAACCCTTCTTCGAAATTTCATGCCCTAAGAAGGACATAGAAGACAACCAAAACACACACTTGGAGAATTTAGCAAACAACCTCTTCTCCCGCAATACCCCAAGAGCAATCCTCAAATGTTTTTCATGCTCCTCCTTACTTCTAGAATACACCAGGATATCATCAATGAACACTATCACGAAAAAATCTAAAAAAGGCTTAAAAACACTGTTCATCAAATCCATGAACGCAACTGGGGCCTTAGTAAGCCCGAAAGATATAACCAAGAACTCATAGTGTCCATACATGGTCCTGAAGGTAGTCTGAGGCATGTTCTGCCCAAATCTTTAACTGGTGATACCCTGACCTTAAGTCAATTTTTGAGAACACAGAAGCTCCCTGTAACTGATCAAAAAAGTCATCAATACAGGGATGGGATACTTGTTTCGGATAGTAACCTTATTCAACTGACGGCAATCAATACACATACGCATAGACCCATCCTTCTTTTTAACAAACAACACAGGAGCACCCTAACGAGAGGACTTCAAGCGAATAAACCCCTTACTCAAAAGATGTTGCAACTGTTCTTTCAATTCTCTGAGTTTTGCTGGTGCCAACCTACAAGGTGGAATAGAGATAAGACAAGTCCCTGAGTCTAAGGAAATTTGAAAGTCAATGTCACGGTCAGGTGGCATACCTGGAAAGTCCGCGGAGAACACATCCGCAAACTCGCATACCACTAGAACAAAATCAATAGATGTAGAACCTGCACTGGTATCCGATATATGTGCCAAATAAGCTAAACAACCCTTCTCCACTAGCTTCTTAGCACGAATGAATGATATGATTTTCTTAGGAAGGGGATTAAGGTTACCCTTCCACTCAAGTCTAGGTGCCCCGGGCATTCTAAAGTAACGGTGTTGGAGTGACAATCTAGAATTGCATAATGTAGGGACAACCAACTCGTGCCCAAGATGACATCAAAATTTACCTTGTCTAGGATCATTAAATCCGCCCAAGTACTATATCGCATAAAGGTATTCATGCAAGAAGGGTAGACTCTATCTACCACCACCGAATCCCAAACCGGAGTAGATACATATTTAGGGCATCAAGAATATCACAAATTACATCTAAACCCACAGCAAAATATAAAGACAAATAAGAAAAAGTTGACCCCGGATCAAATAAAAAAGAAGCCATCCGGTCATAAACTGGGATAGTACCTATGATGAAAGCATCGGTGGCTTCAGCCTCGGGTCAACCTGGAGAGGATTGCAAGTGATCGCGCCCTTCTGTAGCCTGAGAACCGCCGGCGACGACCCCTGTCCCGCCGCCGAGCCCCGCCCCCGCAGAGCTACCGCTCACCTTCCGCCCTCCGAGGACCGTCTCTAAGTAGGCCGAAAGCTCGCCTCTCGCTGCCATCCCGTCCCCGCCGGTGTATGGTCCTTACCTCCCCTCTATTCCGGTGCAAATAGCTCGGGAGACCGATACTATGCCCCCCCACCACCCCGTCCGAGCCGGGGGAAAAACCCTTCAACCCCCCCTACCTCTCCATCCCCGAAAAAGACGGCCCCCGGGGCCCGTCAAAAGAAGTTGATGGGCAAAAACCCCAAGGGACCAAGATTAAAAAGCCCCCGAGGGCCCCCAGACCCCTCGAAAAGGGCACCCCAACGACGTCCCGGACCCCTTGGAATTTCCACCTTCGGATGGGGTTTTAAACCCCCTACCCTTCGCTTTTACTCGCTTTGCATTCTCCCCGTCTAACCCCTCAAAAAACCGCGCCCGACTACCCCCCGGAAGAAGCCCTAGTACCCTACAAGCCGAAGATCTAATAGCCGAAGTCCGTTGTTCAATCTTCCTTCACGAAACGCTCGATCCTCTTCCTCCTTCGCAGAGGCGCTAAATGTAAGAGCATATCGGGACAACGAATGGAAATGGGACTCATAAACAGCAACAAATGATTTCCCTTGATCAATATTAGCAAACTCATCCTTCCTCCTGTCCCTCAGAGTACGTGGAACATAGTTTTCTAGAAACACTGAATAGAACTGAACCTAAGTCAACAGAGGTGACCTAGCTAGCCTGCACTCCACATATGCCGTCCACCACAACTTGGCATCACCAAAGAACAGGAAGGTCACAAACTCAACACCATACTTATTCACAGCCCCCATCTTATTGAGCCTCTCATAACAATCTATGATGAACTCGTACGCATCCTCTGATTCAATATCATAGATAATCGGAGGCTTCATAGGCGAACCTCCAAAAATAAACCACGCTCCTCCGGTCATCACCGCCCGAAACCGGCCCCCCCAAAAGGCTCTCGATTCCTAGAACTTTATCCAAGCGAAGCGCTACTACTGCGGCATGCTGAACTCTTGTAGCCTGAACTCTGTCTGGACTTGGGGCTGCTATCCCTGCACCCCTACCTGCTGGAATGACCGGTATCGCCCCGGTCTGTGCCAATCCATGCAACCAGCCTCTCCAGCCTCCGCATCGCATCTGGTATACTCGAGCGGGGCCGGCAGCCCCCGCGGAACCGGACCGCGCGCTGGCCGAGCCGGTGCGCTTGCATCTCCGCGGCATCATTAGGAGCCACTGGAGGCACGGGATCAACTACTGTGACTCTGCCCCTGGCTGGTGCCGCCCCTCTACCTGCTCCTCTACCTCCACTTCTCCCTCTGGCTGCTGCCACGCGTGTTCGTACCCTCTACGAGAGAATGAAGGATAGATAGATACCAATTGGAATCAAGAAGGACGAAAGAAAGAAAGAAAAGGGAATTTTCCTAGTGTCCGGTAGCCTCTCGAAGATAAGTAGAGACGTCTTCATACCGATCCGTAAGACTCTGTTAGACATGTCCTTGTACGACGAGATCGATGAACCTATAGCTCTGATACCAATTCCATCACGATCCAACCCGCGATGACTGTCACCCACACTAACTCCTAGTGGGCAAACTAATATGTCTAACCATCTACTCATTCAAGTCCATTTTTAGTTAACCAATTCATAACAGTTAAACACAAGATAAAGCATTAAATAGCATGCCATAGAAAAATTACATAAATGCGGAAGTCCTAACTATTACAACCCCAACATCTGAAAGTCACAAAGATAAGGACTCTAACACAAAACATGTCTAAGGAATGTATACTGTCTAAAATAAATTACCATCAATGTCTGGAATGCAAATAGACATCAGAAAATAAGATCTTTTCAGGCCCGGGTATGGATAAGAGCTCACCCCAAATCAAAGAAACGGCCTCAACGCTAAATATGAGGTCGGGTAGCAAAAGAGCGGGATCACGATCCGCACTAAAAAGCAGTTAAAGAAGGTAGTATCAGTGCAAACACTATGTACAGGTAGATATCATAGGCCTACTAAGATTAATATCATGCATAAATCATTAAATCAATAAAATAGACAAGCTAGTCAATAACACATAATCAAATAACCCAACAACAAGTCAACCAAGGATACTAACAATCAAGTCACCCAACGATATCAAGAATCAAATCAATGGAAGGAAACAACGAAAATAAGTTTATCAACAACAACCGAACACACGCTGTATACACATTCTAACTGATGTCATTGCTCAAAGGGTCATGACCTGCACGGGACCTATGGTGTCCATGTACCACTCGTTTCGGATTCACTTCTCGGAGGTTCTAACATATTGAATAGTGGCACGAAGCACACATAATCACTCAATCAATAGCATGTAGGAATTTTAACCACACACATTATGCTTGAAGACTAGACATGCTTTCTCCTATTAATTTCACAACACATACAATCAACTAATCAAAGTCTAACTCAAGTAGACTGTAACCTATCTCAACTGTAGCGCTGGACCAATGCAGATTACTCCGCTATAGACTTTCCCATCCATAAAACCTTGGAACACTCAAAGTCTAACAATTAAGATGCTAAATAAGTCACAATCACTCTAGTCATTCAATTCAATGAACACCCTTCCCCTTTTTCCCCATTCTAATGGTCAAATGATTTCTAGGTGTAAATCAATCTAACATTGGCCTTACAACCACGAACTATCAATTTACAAGGATATTTAATCAAATCATCTATTATAAGCAGTTTCTATGGTCAAGCTACAATTTTTATGAAACCCTAAGTCTGAATTCACTTAGTTCATATCTATAATTGTTCAATTCTTGTATAGAAAGTGATAACCCAAGCTATTAGACGATAAACACACAATAACAATCATAACCCATCAATTATAAAAATTCTATTAAGTTCTAGGGTTACTATTCCCAATACACCTTTATAGACCTATAAAAGGGATGATGATCATGAAGATAAAAGCGTAATGATGGAAGGAATAGTTGAGACTTACCTCTCAAGGATATTCTTGCCCTAGCTTAGAATTTCGCCCTAGGTGCTTGTTGGGAACTGTTTTGGAGTTTTATGAACAAAGAATTCGAAACTAAGTGTTTAAAACCCAGCTACTGTTTTACGTCAACCGCTACAGCGGTCGTTATGCCGCTACGACGGTCTCGCTATAGCGGGCAGGTGCCCGCTGTAGCGGACCATAATGAACCTGTCCCTCCGCTGTGGCGAGCCTGGACCCACTGCAGCGGTCCAATGCCCGCCATAGTAGACACCCTGACTCCCAAATGACCGTGTTGGCGAGAGATCGATCGCGCGTTGGTCCCGCCGCAGCGATACACATCCCACACACAAACCGAGGCAAGAATCTCATAATTTTCACAGTTTTTCAACTCTACCACCCAACACTTTATTCGAGGCCTCACAAACACAAACAAAACATGCACATTGATATAAAAACACCATACGGACTCGCCCATGGCCTCGAAATTCCCAACGGAGTTAGAATTTCCTTCATCACCCCCAATGGACTCAACACAATCAACAATAATCATAAACAAGCGAAGTTTTCAGTTCTTAGACTTGTACAATTGAGTCCCTATTAGCTCGTTCTACCCTTGAGAACGTTTTATTGGGTAGGGTAATCCTATATTTTTCATAACGACCGAGAGGGTCGTTATAGAAATATAAACGGGGGCCGACCAGGCCACTGACATACTGTACATACTGAACCTATGTCTACAAAGCCTTTAAGAGTATCTGACATCAAAACATGGTCGGGACAGGTCCCGACCATACCCATAAGTCTGTAGCAAAACTCTGACACCATGACTTCTAGACTCGGTTGCACTTTGAATGAAGTGGAGTCTTACTGATCCTTCACTGAATTGCAACCTCGTCGACTGTGAGGGTGCGTCACACTGATTACCTACACATGCAAGCATGAATATAGCGTCCACAACAAAAAGGACGTCAGTATGAATAATATATCAAGTTTTGTAATGACCCGATTGGTCGTTATAAAGGGTAATCACCCTTTTTGTCACGACCCAACAAAGGGCCATGACGAGTACCCGGTACGAGTCTACCGAGCACCTCCTGTCTGACACTCCATAATCCCTTTTAGGTGGGCCACACAGACAACACGTGAATAACATGCTTAGTACAGTCATCAGCAATGATGCCTTAAGCATAAGCCAATAAGGCGACCAAAGGTTATACAACAAGAAGAACTGATAAAGATAAGGAACACCTAGTTACATATATTTGTCTACGAGCCTCTAAATTGAATACACAAATCCATAAGGACGAGGCAGGACTCTGCCATACCCAAGTATATGTACACAAACGAGTAGTACCAATAACTGCAGCTCCAAAAAAAATGAAACGCTTCTGAGATTCCGCTGATGAAGCACCTAAGGATCAGGTCCGTCTACCTATCTACCTGCGGGCATGAACACAGCGTCCACAAGAAGGGACGTCAATAAGAATAATGTACTGAGTATGTAAGGCATGAATAACAACATAACAAAAAATATGGGACATAATATGAAAATAAAGAGATAACCTGTGCATCTGATTTTCTCATATGGCGGATATCATGCATGCTTAACCTTTTTGAAAAGTTTTCTTCATGTATACATTATCGTGCTGTGGAATGTGCAGCCCGATCCATAAATACATGCACTGCTGCGAAACGTGCAACCCGATCCATATATATATATATATAAAAAAAAAAAAAAATATATATATATATATATATATATATTATATTATATTATATTGCTGCGGAACGTGCAGCCCGATCCATTTATCCATATATCCTGCGTCTGGGACGTTATCCAGCTGATCAGGTGGTTATGCATATATAACGCCTCGCCTTTCCCCATACCCTCTATATATATATATATATATATATATATATATATATAAATATAGTAGCATGCATAAGAGCCCAAGTAAAAGTTACCACTTCATCGGAGTGACGTAAGGTCGGTAACCTCCGATTTATATTATGGAAGAATCATCATCGCTTTACGTCACCCTGAAGGAACAATGATTATAAGTTGAGATCAACAACAATGAGTAAAATCAAGGAAATCATGAAATAAGCTCAATAATATCATCATAGCATTAAAATCATAAACTTTGAAACTTCTAGAAACAGAGTCATCATCATTATCATTATCATTATCATTATCATCATGAAAACATAATCATCTTTAACGTCATAAGAAACATTAAGAATCATGAATCTCTAGCTTGTGGGAATAGGGACATTCTGGAAAACATCTATGAGTTCACAAGAAAGGAGTCACTACTGTCATCATGGCCATCGTAGAAAACATCTTGTCTTTAACATCATAAAAACCTTGAGAACCATGAACTTCTAGCTTAAGCTATTCGGGAATAAGAATGTTATGGAAGACATGTGTGGAATCATAACATAGGAATCATTCCTTTAGAAAGAAAGGGACTAGCCTTACATACCTTTCGGTCTCCTTAGCCACTCAACGCTTATCCTTCCAAGCTCATAAATCTATAGATAAACCATTCATACTATTGTTAGGCTCAATTTCATATGCCCATCTTAAGCCTTCAATTTAATCCCACTAAGAATCTTTCGAAATTCGGGCAGCATCTTCCATGTTTATATGCCTAGCCCGAAATCAAACAACCAATAACAACAACCACAACAATACCAACATCAACAACGACAGTATAAACACCAATATGCTTTATAAAACATCCCACACGATGTTTTCCAAATTTCTCAACTAACCAACATGTTATATGACTGTTTAATAACTTTATCTCCATAAATAAACCAAAATGAATATTACAAGGAAATATTCATACCTTACTCCTGCTAGTACCATAATATCTTCACTTTCTACCTTGAATTCGAGCCAAGACTCGCCACTATACGATTTTATAATCGCAACTATACGTTGTCTGGACCAAAATTCGGGGATTACACTCTATTTGCGTAAAAATTTGGTGTGCGAAAGTTGGGAGAGGTTTCTAGAATATTTGAGAAATTTAGAGGGGTGTGTGATCTGAAAATAAGGGTGTAAAACCCCTTTTATACTTGGCTAGAGTCGGTTAGTACCGACTCAAAAATTGCGCAGCGCTATCGCGCTGAGTTTCTGGGTTCTCCTCTGCGCGTTCGCCCCACCTTCTGGTGCGTTCGCGCAGGGTTAATTCCCTGCTTTGATAGCCCATCTTAAAATGCTCATAACGCTTGATTCCGATGTCGGACTGATGTGCGGTTTGTTGCGTTGGAAACTAGACTTCCCGAACTTCATTTTAGGATTTTGCTTTGCCTCAAAACTTCTCATATACTAAAAGATATTCTTTCTCCAAATGGAACAAAAATTGCCCTTTATATTTTCTCCAAAGTTCCTACGAACTTAGTTTCCTTAATTCACTTGCTCTCCAATCCTCCCATAGCTCATTATATGAACTAAAACCTTTATAACCACAAGATAAACGCATACAATCATATATATATATCCTTGAAGGCAACTCCAGACACCCTACTTAAAACAACCAATACTTATTAATTTCAATGTATAGAAATACGGGGTGTAACATTCTCCCCCTTCAAAAACTTTCGTCCTCGAATGTTAAGCCCTTAGGAATTTCTACGAAATTTTTTCCAAAGTTTCCCCTGTAATTGTACCACTACCATCCTATCACAACAACCTAAAATATACAATTGCCTCACAGGGCTACAACATCAATATCCATACTGGTCACGTACGACCAAGAAACCCTTCAAAGAAGCATTACATACCTGAGGGTGCTTGTGTCTCTATCTGGAGCTCTGCTGGGGAGAGGTTACATCATTTCTTGTCTGCATACCGTTCGGTTGTACTGGCACAGACCGAGTTTTCCAACTAGTTAGTATTTTCCTTAACCCTTTTGGGTTTTCTCACACTAAATCTCTGGCATTCCTAGTTTTACTACAAAGAATATTCAATGATCCTTTACGCTAGGGAGTGCCTCAATTTCTGATGACTAATTTTTATTGGATTCCTTGGTTTCTTTATATAAGCAATAGCATGGTTTTCCTTCTTAATGCATATGTAGTTCTTCCTCGTGCAACTACTAGCTCATCATCTTTACATACATATGGACTCTATATATATAGCTTCACAATTCCTTGGGTATCTCTTGATTACCGTGGGCTACCAGCAATGGTTGTACTCTCGAGTTTATTGAATTTCTTGCTCAATTGATTCTTGGATATTATTCTTCTTGCTGTGGCTAGAAGTTATACTCGCACTGACTATCATCCCTTTTCCTTATCACTACGTTTGTCTACTAGTCCTTCATACTTTATCATCCTCACTGTCTCTTTAACCTCTATTGTTTATACTTTTATATGTTCATGTATCCAAAGAGTTACCACATGCTTTTATCCCTTTTCGTATGGTTGAAACTTTTATTCCTTTGACTTTTATGTATCCTTCTTACGCTTTACAGATACTCCATGCCTTCATCCTATTGGAGTTAAATTATCTTTCCTCTCTTAAGGACAACCTCAGAAACTGGTCATATAGTACCCCTTGCTTTTCTATAGCGACTGAATCGATCTTTACGATATTTTATTTTCCAGTTAACATAATACAAAAATTTCCTTTGACCATACGCTTTACTTGGCTTCTCGCTTTGCTTTTTCCTTTTAATAAGGCTCTTTATACTCGATCTGGGCTATCGGTACTTCTTATACTTGCATCCAGAATATCTCAAATCCCTTATTCAATGATCTCCTTCTTTCAATACTATCGTAATCGATGTACTATCGCATCTATTTTCCACAACCCACTCTTTCATTTGCCTGTACCACACTACTTTTTAATCTCCCTTTATTAGGTAGTTGTACCATAGTTAGGCATCATAGTTATTCCAGTATCTTGCCAATCCTTGTCTTCTTCTTATCTTCCCTTTAATACCATGACCTGTTCATTTTTAACATATACCTCGTATATTCATCCTATTTCCTTTGTGATCGAATTTCTGCACTGCTTACCAAGACTCTTATCCCCTGTTATCAATGTTTTGTTTCTTGACCAGACTTGTTAGCCTATTATCCTTCCTCTTGTTCTTAGTGGCTATTTTAGTTAACTTTTATCTTAGTCTACTATCTACTTCGACTACCATCATACTCAATCCTTCTCTGCCTCTTCATTTCTGAACTTCCTATTACACTCTTATCTTGAATTTCTAAGTAATTTCTTCTTCCTTAGTGTACTCCCTTTCAATATTTACTGGGTCATGCACATGACTGGCTGGTTATGGTTATCATCAAATTGTCATTTCACCGTATCAGCCTGCTAGTGTAGTATCCCTTTGAGGTGGTTTCCAATTCCTTTATAGCCATATTTCCATCTTTTTGCAAGGCCTACTTCTGGTCCAATACTTGTTTGTCTCATCTTCCACCCCCCCCCTCTTAGGGTGTTAGCCCATTATTCTATATTTAACATCCCATTAGTTCTTCTTTCCTTGCAAGTACACACTCTTAGCGAATCTGTTACGCCCCGTATCTTCGAAGAAGCACTAATCAAATTTAAAATATAAGTACGTTGAGTTACGGTTAAGTAAAACCAGGCATTACTAACTATATTTAATGAGTGAAGGATGTATATAAGGTATACCGGAAGGTTTTATAAGGAAATGAGTGGAAGAAATGGAGTAGTACGACTTTGGAGAAAGGATGGGTGAAGTTTTGTGTGAAAATTTTTGTCCAACTTGGGGGACGCATATCTCTTCGCATATGAAGTGTTTTGAAGTGAAACAAAAGCCTAAAATAAATTTTGTCGAGTCTAGTTTCTAACGCAACAAATCACTCATCGATAGGACATCGAAGTAGAGAATTATGGACGTTACAAATTCGGTACGACGAGCAGAAACGCGTGCTTCGATCGCTACAAAGGAACTGGAATTTGACCCTATATAAAGGGTAATAACCACTTTTTCTTCATCAGATTTTCCTAGAAAATTACAGAAATTGGAAGAGAGAAAGTGAAGGAATCAAAAGTAAGCAATTTTTAAGTCGCGGAGTAGTGGTTTAGGTCCGAGTAACGCATGGTTGTGATTCTAGTATTGTTTTGCGGTGGATATTGAGGATATTGCTGTCTTAACAAGAAAAAAGGTATGAATCTTTCTGTTTTGGTATTATTTAAGGCTTATTTACGGAGACAAAGTCGTTAAATAATTGTGTAGTAAGTTGGTTAGTTGATGAAGCTGCAAAAAAAGTGTGGGCTGTTTTATGGTACATATTGGTGTTGGAAATGATGTTATTGATGTTGGTATTGTTGTTGTTATTGTTGGTTGCTGAATTGAGATTCCGGGCTAGGCATATAAACACGGGAGATGCTGCCCGATTTTCAGGAGGATATAAAATAGTTTGACTTGAGAGCTTAGCACAAATATACTACGATGAGTGTAGATAATTGGAGGCTGAACAGGTATGTTAAGGCTCGTCCTTTTCTTTCAAAGGCATGATTCCTATTGTATGATTCCATAAGTGTTTTCATAACCTCCTTGATTTCAAAGCTAGAAGTTTATGACTCTAAAGCTTCTTATGATGTTAAGAACGAGAATGTTTTTATGAGGATTACGTTGAGGATGATTTTTATGTCGAAAGGTCTCAAATATGATTTCAACGATGATATGAAAATGTTAAGCTATTTCATGATTTTCTCGATTTATTTCATTGTTATTGATCTCATCTTATAAATTGTTCCTCCAAGGTGGGATGGAGCGATAGTTTTTATTTGAACTCCTATGCATGCCATGAGTATAATATATGTATATGGCTACTTTGTGACATTACAGAGAGCTCTATTATTTCATTTTGATTATGCACTGCACTCATTTTCATTCTTCATGTATATGTAAGGCACAGTTGACAGGGGGTGATGCTGTGACCTTTGTTGTGTATTATAAGGCCCAGCTTGACGTGGGGGTGATGATGTGGCTCTTTGTTGTGATGTGTATATATATGGCACAATTGACAAAGGGGTGTCTTTGGCATTTGTTGTGATGTGTATATATGGCACCGGGATGGGGTGTCTTGTGGCTTTGTTGTGATGTGTATATATGGCACACGGACGAGGTGTGTTGTGGCCTTTGTTGTGATGTATATATATGGTACGCTGACGTGGTGTGTCTTTGTGGGTTTGTTGTGATGTATATATATATGGCATAGTTGATGTGGCGGTGCGCCATGCGACCTTTGCTATGATGTGTATATATATAGCACGGCTTGACGGTGACGTGGTGGGTTTTGTTGTAATATTTCTATGGATATATGTGTTTCTTTGATATAGCTATACTGATGCATTTAATTTGCCCATTCATTGACACGCCTCAAATGTTTTTCAGGATTTTATGTATATGTTGATTTCATGCCTTACATAGTCAGTACACTATTCGTACTTGTCACGACCTAACCCCGTAGGCCATGACTAGTGCCCGAGCTGGACACTCGTACACACCCATTAATCAAAATCAACATACAAATAACGTGTACATATACAAAGGTCAGACGTAGTCCCAAACTGTCGCATATACAAATCTATATCACAGAAGCCAGCAAGGCTATCATAAAGCACAACGTCCCAAAATATATACAAACGCAAGCCGATAAGGCTGCCACGGCGAATGGGACCGCCCAAAACATAAATCAAACAAACACAACCGAACGGTAACTAATCACAACCCACATGTATGTCTACAGACCTGTAAGAGTAAAACAGAATCATATGACGGGACAGGGCCCCGCTGTATCCCTGGATAAACATATGAATATACAACGGAAGAGTCTGTACCATAATATAGGCTCCGAACAAAGGAGCACTCCAAGATAGCAGAGTAGATGTCCTAAGTCATGGTTCACCAAGGTGGCGTACGTACTCAGGGCGAAACGTGCCCCCCCCGAAGAAAGCGGGGGCTTTAATATGTACCGAGTATGCAAAGCACGAAATACGAACAGATCATAACCGAAATGAGAAGTACAAGAATAAGTACAAAATCCAGAATACCAAAATATTTACTTTTGAAACACAAATCATGCATGGGGCTCAGAACATGGTCGCCACCCGTCTTTGGCGCCATAACACATCATACTCTTAAGATTTCATATCTCCGTAACTCAAGATATCTCCATAACACATCATAACGCCATAACACATCATAACACCGTAATATATATACGTACCCGGCCTCTAACGAGGACCTCGGTGAACCATAACACATCATACTCCGAATATAGCATAGTGCGCACGATGACATAACCGGCCCGGGACTCGGCGAAAGATGTAACAACAAAGATGCACGACCAGAGTCGTGAGTAACCATATGCATAAAAAATCGTCATTACAGACTCAACAGATGTTATATCCCACATTTTTGTACATTGGAACAATCCGGATTAATTATGATAAGTTAAGGACAAAACTATTCCGGGATACAAAGTCGAGACTCTTGACCTTCGATTTTATTTTGAGGCATAAGTTGTTCATGAATTTGTTGGTATGGAACAATTAGGAAAATTTGGGACCAAAATTGGAATTAATGGAACTTGAAAATCATGCATTTTTTCATGCATTTGGCCGTGTATATGTTGGAATTGGCCCACCCATTTTGTGTTCAATTCTTATTGTTCCAACACATGGTGTGGGCCAAGGGACATTTATAAAAGTCTTGCATTAGTAAAGGATGACCACTACTTCATTCATTCATTCACCACACTTAGAAAAAAAAACAAGGAAGTTGAAGAACAACAAGCTTGTTCTCGGCTAAGAACAAGAAAAATCAACTTCATTTCTAGCCTTCCCAAAATTATTTTGTTGATGCAAACCCACTATTTTGAGGTCCCTAAGTAGCGTGGAAGCGTTGTTGGAGCGATCAATCCGCTAGTTTTCATCCTTGGAAACCCTAGCCTATTGTGAAGTTGAAGGAAGAAAGGTAAGATTTGATTA
>NW_026715037.1:0-19982 GCF_029784015.1 Lycium ferocissimum | reverse complement strand
TGGTTAAAAATTTTAAAAAATGAAAGCTTCATATTGATGGATAAACTGGTAAACCACCTATTTTTTCCTCCTCATTCAAAATAACATTAAAATCCCCACCAACCATCCATGGTAAATTCACAGAACTTGCCAAGGAATATATACTATCCCACAAATCTAATCTTGCAGTAGAATCACACTTTGCATAAACCATTGTGGAAATTAGTTGCTTACCACTCTCCTGAAATAGAAGCTTAATAGTCACATGTTGATCAATATCCATTAATATTTCCACATCAATTCCATCAGCAACAAAATACCAAATCTTACCATTACAATTATGATTAGCAAATTGCATACCCAATCTTCTCTTATATCTGTTAATATGCCTTGCTTGTTTAAAAGGCTCCAATAAAGCTACGAGGACAAACTTATGATGTTTGTGCAACATTTGAACTCTATGGAAAGCCTTCTGAGTGTTAACTAACCTAATATTCCAAAAGAATGACTTCATCATTGGAAATTAGATTTACTAGCAAATTTCTCTTTAGAAGAATACTAGATGGTTGTAACTCTCCATCACCTTTGGATCCTGTTTGAGCTTTCTTTCCTTGGATCTTAGCAGACCCAATTTCTCCACCATTCTTGCTCTTCCTGCCCTTCTTAGACTTTTTGACTTCTTTGTGAATCACATCAGCAACTTTAGATATATCAGTCTTATGCTGCAGTATATCCTCTTCTTCTATCTTGTTGAAATCTGAATCCTTGCCTGATTGATTCTTACAAAAATCCCCTTCATTGATTCTATCCATACTGTTCAGGTCATGAGAATTAAAGAATGCAGTTCTTTCGTAGGAGATACCTTTTTAGGAACAAACATCATTTGATTATTTTCCTTCATCACCAAGATATCGCATCGCCAAAGACAACGCCTTCGTAGTAGGTGGATAACAACCTGTAGAACAAGCTTTATCAATTTGGCTGCCTTCTACTACATCATCTGTATTGACAATGCTCTCCTTCTTTGCATCTATTGTTTCCTCATCCAAAACTTCATCATTTAATATGGCATTGTCAATAATATAATCATTATTAGTGCTATTTTCCATTCCTATGATCTCCCTTCCTTCATTGACAATATGATCTGTTGTACTACATCCATCCATCACCGCTGGATCATTACTCATCTCTTCATTCTCTTCCTCTTGATAGAGGACTAGGTCTAGCCCTGAAGACTCCATAACATCATGTGCTGGCTCCTGATCCTCATGGCAATTTGGTTGAATGACACCTGATTCATTTTTTCCTATTGGCAATTCCTTTTGTTCATGCTAGACTCATACATGATCCATTAGTTCATTCAGTACGCTTTTAGAACATCCTTATCTAAAAGTTTATTTTTATAAATAGTTTACGCGGATTTAATTTTACGAGGGTCTAATTATATAACCAATTGACTTTTGGTCTTTGAAATTTGCCAAAAAAAAAAAAAACTATTTATATCTTGGCAATAACGTTTTATACATGGGCTTTGGCCCAAACTTATATTCTCTCTATTTTTTCTGAAAAAAATGGTTATGGTCTGTTGGTTTCTGGCCCAAAAATCTCACGTCTTTCTTCAGTCACTGGGTTAAACCCAAAATATATTTTCACTTATCTCTTTTTTTGAAAAAATTGGTTAAGTCACGCCTAAAAAATACAATCTTTGGGTTGGGCCTTGGCCCTTAAAAAAAACTCCATCTTTTATCTGAATTAATTCCAGAAAACATGTTTGTTTTGATACATAAATACGAAACATATGCATATACTTAAAGATCACTTCCCGTCTGATTTTTGTCCAAAAGAAAGAACTCATTTCTGATAATTTTCGAAAGTGTAGCATTTACACCTATTTTCTCTGCCTAGACTGTAAAAGAGTTTTTGAGGACTGAATTTACAACTGGGAAAACTTTCTTCCAGTTTTTTAAAAAAGGTTTAAGCCCAGTGTTAGAAAAAAATGATAACAACATATATTTTAGTAAGGACGAAACTAATCTTCTCTATTCCTTTACTACTTTAGCCATTTTTATTCTTTTAGAAAATGTTTATACTAATTCGGGTTTTGAAAAATCACGTTGGGGCCTAAGGTCGAACTAAATGGCATATGCACCGTTCACCTAAGATGCCTAGTCCAAACATAAATGATTCCAATAACAATGTGAGTTTTGTTTTACAATCATACAAATACAACACTTCAATCAAAAAGAAACTGGCATAATGAAATTTAAGGAGAGAGATATGTTAGGGGTGTACCAAACCCCCTAAAAGACCATTTTTACCCATGGTTGGGCCTTCGTGCCATTCTCACCCATGGCTGGGCCTTCGATAATATTAGCTTCCCTTTCCTCCTTTGGACTTAACAGATTTTGAAAGAATATTCCTATTGGGCCTTTAGCCCAACAGGCTGGTTGGACTCTGGCCTAAATGACTGTGCAAAGAGGAGAAGGGGAAAAAGAAAAGGAATCGAATTAGTCTATGTTTGGTGATCCTATTACTATCATAACTATACACATATATGCATATACATGCCATTTGATTATAAGTGCACAACTAAAGGACTTGATCACATACTATTGACTTCACTGAAGCTCTAACCCATACTATACCACCCTTATTTTCGACACCGCACAAGTTCCAAGGGGTTTCACGAACCCCAGGCATGGCTGGATATCGGAGAGTGGCTAGACCTATCCCCCAAACTATAACAAACTCTCAAAACCCAGTGTTGCCATAGTATACAACCAGAGTCCCAAAGTTGTGCACAAGCATCATTACATAGGAAGTAGTTCACATACGAGTAACATTAAAAGTAAATCAAAATCATGGCAAAGAGACTGAGGCACATGTTATAATGCAGTGATGTATAAAATAACACAATAGCTTCAAGATACATAGTTAAGTAGCTGGTACAAACAAGCCATGCTCTTCTATTTACATATACATGCTGCCTATGATTGGCCTATTTTCTTATATATACACAGTATACCTATGATATACACATGGGATGTGTATACCAAGTGTATATCATGAGTATATATTCCCCTTCCTTTTATTAATCAGTATAGATTCTATGTATATCCACACTCTTATGTGTTTAGCTGTAGACCTCAAGGTTATTCCTTTTACTTAACTAAATCATGTCCCTTAGAACAGTGTTCAAGGACGAAACCAAGACTAATTAAAGTCAAACTTTAACTCTTATACACATCAAATAAACGATTCATAAACTTCATATGTTAACAGTGTTGACATCTAGTTTTTGACCTCCCATAATTTATTCTAATTGCTCAAAGAACTTGAATATTAAATAGGGTAATATATGTTTTTTTTAATCAGAATGATTTTATAAACTATGCAGATAATATTTTGGTAAAATAATTTCTATAATAAATCATTTGGAAATTATTTCATAGGAATTAATGATGCATTTTACTAATTTCAACAAGAAAATAGCGTAAAATAGCTATTTACTTAATTGTGCAATTATCAGAAATTAATTAGAAAATATTTTACTCCACTTAATTCAAGGAAATTGATTAATTAGAATAAATAGCCATTTTTTCCCCTCAACTTTAATTTCTGTATAATCAAATCATATTTGATAATTTTAATTAATCATAATTGATTTAAACAGTTAATTATGGCTAGATTTGTAAATTTGTGAAATTGACCGTGTCTTAAATTAATTGGTTAATTCGTTTTAATTTGGTTACAATTTAATTGCTTCAATTGACCCTTTTAATTTTGCCCAATTTGCAAATTTTATCCATTTTCTTATATATATGCATATATATGAAATGGGCTTTTTATTTTTATTTTTAAAATGGACCGAGTCGGCCCAATCGGACCGATCCAACCCAAATCACCTTCTAAAGGGGGCAATGCCCCGTTTCCCTTTCAGTCAAGGGCCAAACGACCCTTTAAGAGAGAAGAGGGTTTCCTCTCTCAAACCCTAGCCGCCTCTCGATTCTCTCCTTCTCTCTCTTGCGTCACAACGCCATTTTTCTCATAATTTCAGAGAGCTTTTGCTTTCTCCAGGGTTGTATCGCCTTAAGGGGTAATGCATTAAGTGCATTCAGCCATTTTTATCATAAATCAACCAAACTAGGTATATTGTGCTTTATTTTTCGATTTTTCCTTGTGCTTTGCTGCGATTTCAAATGGTCAACTCTGAAATCTTTAATTACATTTGTTTGTATGCGTTTGAAAATTCCGATTTGTGATTGGTTCTTGAATAACTTTGGGCATTAGCTTTTTAGGTTGAAATCTATCCGTGGATGTTTATTTTAAATCAATCCTGACCCTTCAATGTTAAGGTGTGTGGAGAAAATCCCAATTTTGGAATTTATCCCACATCAGTCAAACTAGGGTTTGGTTGTTTTGGGGTTTCTTATATAAAGGGCCTCGATTTTTCATTTTTTGAAAAAAGAAGGGAGATCTTGCAATATGAGATTTTCAGTTTGCAAAAGAACTCAAAAATACCTAGGGTTTTGAATATTTTGAAACCTTTAACTTTTTTTGAGTTGAGTTTAAAGTTTTTTTAAAATATTTTAGTTTTTGTTCTTGTGTGGCATTTATTGGTTAATTTGAGCTTTGGGGGAACAAGAGGAGGTTTCCAAGTTTAAAGCTTGACCTAGGCTGCACTAGAAAGAGGTAATTTTCTTTCTTTCTTTAAATTTTTTGCATTTTATTTTTTCTAGTTAATTTGTCATGTGTTAATTTAAGTTTTGTTAGTTTAGTATGTTATGATAGGGTCATTGTGTTGCCTGTTTAATTTAAAAATATTAAGAATGTGATCTCTTTCAGTTAATTATGCTTATATTGGTCTGTTGCTATTTAACCTATTGGTTGTTGAGGTTTAGTGGATATGGTTTAAGTTAATTATGTTATTTGATCTGAGGACTCATGTCTGTGTGATAGTTGATTTACTAAGTAAACTGTTGATTAAGTTAGTCTAGTCTTGTTTGATTCATGTGATTCATAAGCTATTAGTTAACCTTAAGATTCATGTGAACTTACATTTATCTACCTGTTCATGTAAAATGGAGATTTTAATCTACTGCTTATATTTCGGGTGGATTTTAATAAAGGATTAATCTAGGTTAATTAGAGTTAGGCAAAGCTGTTGTTTCTTTGTTTAAGTGTCATTAATTGGTTTGTAAACAATATTCATTTTAAAACTAAGTGTGTGATGGTCCAATTTGTTTAATCTAAGCTGTTCAAATTAAACACTTATGTGATATAGATGCTGAGTTTAAGATGAAGTGTTGTGTGCCAATAATTTGAAGTTTGTGTTTGGCTGGGATTGAAAGTTCTGAAATGTTGAAGAAACTGCCATGTGAATCTCATTTCTACACTACTTTGTTGTCTGTATCCATGATGTAATCTTTCAACCTAGTTTTGTGTAACATCCCGTAAATCCGTATAGAGTGTGAAAGCATGTATGAGTCCTTTGGAACCATATATGTTGGGTTACGTGCATGACTTTAGGCTAAAGACCCAAGAGGAGATGGTCAAAATGAAAATTCACCACAGTTTCACGAAAAGGAGGTTTCACGGTCGTCCTTTGCACCGTCGATCTGTTCGACGCTCCGTCCTTTGCACCGTAGAAAGTAAGGAAGAGAAAGTTGCTCACTGGAAATTTCATGACTATGATGGAGCAGATCGACGCTCCATCGATCTGTTCGACGCTCCGTCGTTTGTATCGTCGATTGTGCCTGACGGGCTGAAATTATATAAGTTGCAAAATTTTAGTTTTCTTCCATTCTTTTCACTCTCAAAAACCCTAAGGACAAAATATCTCTCTAGGGCTCCAACGCTAAGGTAAGAACATCTTAATCATTGATTATCAATCCTAACATCAAACCCATGATTCTTAACATGATTCTTGTGACTAAAACCTAGGGTTTACAACATTATTCTTCCTAAAGTGATTTAAGCTAGGGTTTGGGTGCTCTTCACTAGAAAAGTGAATTGTTAAACTTTGTTTAACATAATAAGGTATGTCTCTCTTTTAAAAACCTCATCATGGATATATGTTTTCTTCTCAAAGGTTCTTTATTGAATAAAAAGGTGAACTTCTCATGCAAAACCCTAATTCAAGTCTTTGCTTGTGGTTGGTGTGCGTGAGGGGACAAGCCCACATTAAACCTTGGTTATATTATCCTCTATATACGTATATGAAATCATAATCATTTTCTTCTATAAGAGATGATCAGTGATGATGGTTAATTATTGGTAATGATGATTTTTACAAAGAAACTAAGACAAAGAAATCTTGTTTAAAGAAATGGAAACGTTTTCAAGATTATTTATGAAATTATGGATTTTCGTAAAGGCATAATGAACTTTAAAAACTATTTGATGGTGTGACTACTTTGAGACAAATTGTGAATTGGCTTCTATGCTATGAACTTTGTTGTTGTGTTTGACCTAGCTACTCGAGAGGAAGGATAGCCACTATGGATCCTAGTGTGATAATGCCTAGCTATTCGGGAGGAAGAGTGGCCACTTCTGGGTTCGCTACTTGGGGTGTGATTATGCCTAGCTATTCGGAAGGAAGGATAGCCACCGTTGAATTTTATATTCCGGTGTGGTGCGCTGTGACAAGGTAACCTCTACAATCACCCCTTCGATGTGCTTTATTCTTGGGCCTGTATTGACATGTGTCATATTCTTATTTTCTCATGGTATTGTTGTTCTTAATTATGATCAATTGAAAGGCATATTTGAAGTTGTGCCTTGACAAGAGGCCTTATAATCGGTTTTGATAATACTTATTGAGATACACAAACTGAATAATTGTTCTTGCAATGGTTTCACATGATTTTCAGGACTGGTTTCTTTATGTATTATTGTACTTTATTTTCATATTACTTGTTGTCCCCGAGGCTCTCATTGAGTACAAAGTACTCAGGCATACCATTGTTGTTTTTGATGGTATGTTAGGTAACGGTGAAGAGCAGGTTCTTGATACTCCGGGCGTTTAGGAAGGACTTGCGGTTGCTGCTGATTTGGTGAGCCCACACATTCATTCGTGGGACACCCTATTTATTTAATTCTATTTGTTTACATTAGTTTCGGTGCGCGATGAGTTAGACATTTATTCCTTATTCTTAGAAGCTCCTTAGTATACATTCGAATATGGGTAGAAGAAGAGTTGTTGTTTAACTCTTTCGGGCATACTATCATGTTTTGGTTGAATTATTTAAATTATAAAGACTTCTGCTAATTTAATCCATATATTCATGATTTGTTACATTTATTTTATAAACTGTTGGAGGCGAATATTGAACTTGGCGGGTTAAAGTGTTATTGTTGTGTCGTTTAGGTTCTTCCGATATTGTTCATGACGTCGGATGCCCGTCACGTCTAGGGTGAGTTTTGGGGCGTAACAAGCTTGGTATCAGAGCTCCGTCCTTTGCACCGTAGAATGTAAGGAAGAGAAAGTTGCTCACTGGAAATTTCATAACTTTGACGGAGTAGATCGACGCTCCATCGATTGCTCTGTCATTTGTACCGTAGAATTGACCTAGCACAAAGTCCATTCGACGGAGAAGATCGACGCTCCGTCAATCTGTTCGACGCTCCGTCGATCTATTCGACGCTCCATTGTTTGTACCGTCGATTGTGCCTGACAGGCTGAAATTATGTAAGTTGCAAAATTTTAGTTTTCTTCCATTCTTTTCACACTTAAAAACCTCAAGGACGAAAATATCTCTCTAGGGCTCCAACGCTAAGGTAAGAACATCTTAATCATTGATTATCAATCCTAACATCAAACCCATGATTCTTAACATGATTCTTGTGACTAAAACCTAGGGTTTGCAACATAATTCTTCCTAAAGTGATTCAAACTAGGGTTTGGTGTTCTTCACTAGAAAAGTGAATTGTTAAACTTTGTTTAACATACTAAGGTATGTCTCTCTTTTAAAAACCTCATCATGGATATATGTTTTCTTCTCAAAGGTTCTTTATTGAATAAAAAGGTAAACTTCTCATGCAAAACCCTAATTCATGTCTTTGCTTGTGGTTGGTGTGCGTGAGGGGACAAGCCCACAATAAACCTTGGTTGTATTATCCTCTATATACGTATATGAAGTCATAATCGTTTTCTTCTATAAGAGATGATCAGTGATGATGGTTAATTGTTGGTAATGAAGATTTTTACAGAGAAACTAAGACAAAGGAATCTTGTTTAAAGAAGTGGAAACGTAAAGGCATAATGAACTTTAAATGTTATTTGATGGTGTGACTACTTTGAGACAAATTGTGAATCGGCTTCTATGCTATGAACTTTGTTGTTGTGTTTGGCCTAGCTACTCGGGATGAAGGGTAGCCACTATGGATCCTAGTGTGATAGTGCCTAGCCATTCGGGAGAAAGAGTGGCAACTTTCGGGTTCGCTACCTGGGGTATGATTATGCCTAGCTATTTGGGAGGAAAGATAGCCACCATTGAATTTCATATTCCGGTGTGGTGGTTCAAGGTACTTTTCCTATGTAGACAAGGTCTACCTCTACGGTCACCCTTAGATGTGCTTTATTCTTGGGCTCTGTATTGACATGTGTCATATTCTTATTTTCTCATGGTATTGTTGTTCTTAATTATGATCAATTGAAAGGCATATTTGAAGTTGTGCCTTGACAAGAGGCCTTATAATCGGTGTTTGATAATACTTATTAGATACACAAAGGCGAATAATCTTCTTACAATGGTTTCACATGATTTTCAAATCGGTTTCTTTATGTATTATTGTATTTTATTTTCATATTACTTGTTGTCCCCGAGGGCTCTCATTGAGTACAATAAGTACTCGTGCATACCATTGTTGTTTTTTATGGTATGTTAGGTAACGAATAAAGCTTGGTTCTTGATACTCCCCCTAATTCATGGCTTGTTTAGGAAGGACTTGCGGTTGCTGCTGATTTGGTGAGCCCACACATTCATTCGTGGGACACCCTATTTATTTAATTCTATTTGTTTACATTAGTTTCCGGGCTGCGTGCCGATGAGTTAGACATTTATTCCTTATTCTTAGAAGCTCCTTAGTATACATTCGAATATGGGTAGAAGAAGAGTTGTTGTTTAACTCTTTCGGGCATACTATCATGTTTTGGTTGAATTATTTAAATTATAAAGACTTAACCTAATTTAATCCATATATTCATGATTTGTTACATTTATTTTATAAACTGTCAGAGGCGAATATTGAACTTGGCGGGTTAAAGTGTTATTGTTGTGTCGTTTAGGTTCTTTCGATATTGTTCATGAAGTCGGATGCCCGTCACGTCTAGGGTGAGTTTTTGGGGCGTAACAAGTTGGTATCGAGCTCCGTCCTTTGCACCGTAGAATGTAAGGAAGAAGAAAAGTTGCTCACTTCGGAAATTTCATAACTTTGACGGAGCATCGACGCTCCATCGATTGCTTTCGTGATCATTTTAACCGTAGAATTGACCTAGCACAAAGTCCGTTCGTCGGAGAAGATCGACGCTCCGTCAATCATTTATACGCTCATCGATCTATTCGACGCCCATTGTTTGTCACCAATGTCGATTGTGCACTCGATAGTGAAATTATGTAAGTTGCAAAATTTTAGTTTTCTTCCATTCTTTTCACACTTAAAACCTCAAGGACGAAAATATTTCTCTAGGGATCTAACACTAAGGTAAGACCATCTTAATCATTGATTATCAATCCTAACATCAAACCCATGATTCTTAACATGATTCTTGTGAGTAAAACCTAGGGTTTGCAACATATTTTCTTCCTAAAGTGATTCAAGCTAGGGTTTGGGTGTTCTTCACTAGAAAAGTGAATTGTTAAACTTTGTGTAACATACTAAGGTATGCCTCTCTTTTAAAAACCTCTTCCTTATGGATATATGTTTTCTTCAAAGGTTCTTTATTGAATAAAAAGGTAAACTTCTCCTTTAACAAAACCCTAATTCATGTCTTTGCTTGTGGTTGGTGTGCGTGAGGGGACAAGCCCACAATAAACCTTGGTTGTATTATCCTCTATATACGTATATGAAGTCATAATCGTTTTCTTCTATAAGAGATGATCAGTGATGATGGTTAATTGTTGGTAATGAAGATTTTTACAGAGAAACTAAGACAAAGGAATCTTGTTTAAAGAAGTGGAAACGTAAAGGCATAATGAACTTTAAATGTTATTTGATGGTGTGACTACTTTGAGACAAATTGTGAATCGGCTTCTATGCTATGAACTTTGTTGTTGTGTTTGGCCTAGCTACTCGAGAGGAAGGATAGCCACTATGGATCCTAGTGTGATAATGCCTAGCTATTCGGGAGGAAGAGTGGCCACTTAGGTTATACTACTTGGGGTGTGATTATGCCTAGCTATTCGGAAGGAAGGATAGCCGCCATTGAATTTATATTCCGATGTGGTGTTGTTTGTGACAAGGTAACCTCTACAATCACCCTTTCATGTGCTTTATTCTTGGGCTGTGTATTGACATGTGTCATATTCTTATTTTCTCATGGTATTGTTGTTCTTAATTATGATCAATTGAAAGGCATATTTGAAGTTGTGCCTTGACAAGAGGCCTTATAATCGGTTTTGATAATACTTATTGAGATACCTGAAAACTGAATAATTGTTCTTGCAATGGTTTCACATGATTTTCAGGACTGGTTTCTTTATGTATTATTGTACTTTATTTTCATATTACTTGTTGTCTCCTAGAAATTTCATTGAGTACAAAGTACTGTGCATACCATTGTTGTTTTTGATGGTATGTTAGGTAATGGTGAAAAGCGAGTTCTTGATACTCCCATGCGTTTAGGAAGGACTTACCGCTTGTTGTGATTTGCGTAGCCCACATTCATTCGTGGGACACCCTATTTATTTAATTCTATTTGTTTACATTAGTTTCCGGTACGTTTAACGCCGATGAGTTAGACATTTATTCCTTATTCTTAGAAGCTCCTTAGTATACATTCGAATATGTTTGTAGAATATGAAGAGTTGTTGTTTAACTCTTTCGGCATACTATCATGTTTTGGTTGAATTATTTAAATTATAAAGACTTGCTAATTTAATCCATATATTAACGATTTGTTACATTTATTTTATAAACTCGGCTACAGAGGCGAATATTGAACTTGGCGGGTTAAAGTGTTATTGTTGGTCGTTTAGGTTCTTCCGATATTGTTCATGAAGGCTTATGCCCGTCACGTCTAGGGTGAGTTTTGGGGGCGTAACAAGCTTGGTATCGAATATCGTCCTTTGCACCGTAGAGATTAACGTTGTTAAAGTTGCTCGGACTGAAATTTTCATAACTTTGACGAAAAGCATCGACGCTCCATCGATTGCTCTGGATTTGTACCGTGGAATTGACCTAGCACAAAGTCCATTTGAAGAAGATCGACGCTCCGTCAAATGTTCGACGCTCCGCGATCTCGATTCGACGCTCCATTGTTTGTTGGTCGATTGTGCCTCGGCGGGCTAAATTTATAAGTTGCAAAATTTTAGTTTTTCTTCCATTCTTTTCACTCTCAAAAACCCTAAGGACGAAAATCTCTCTCTAGGGCTCCAACACTAAGGTAAGAACATCTTAATCATTAATTATCAATCCTAACAACAAACCCATGATTCTTAACATGATTCTTGTGATTAAAACCTAGGGTTTGCAACATAATTCTTCCTAAAGTGATTCAAGCTAGGGTTTGGTGTTCTTTACAGGAAAGTGAATTGTTAAACTTTGTTTAACATACTAAGGTATGTCTCTCTTTAAAACCTCATCATTGATATACGTTTTCTTCTCAAAGGTTCTTTATTGAATAAAAAGGTGAACTTCTATGCAAAACCCTAATTCATGTCTTTGCTTGTGGTTGGTGTGTGTGAGAAAATGGGACAAGCCCACAATAAACCTTGATTGTATTATCCTCTATATACGTATATGGAATCATAATCGTTTTCTTCTATAAGAGATGAATTTGGATGATGGTTAATTGTTGGTAAGGAAGACTTTACAGAAACTAAGACAAAGGAATCTTGTTTAAAGAAGTGGAAACGTAAAGGCATAAATTATGGATGTTCAAATGTTATTTAACGATGGATAGTGTGGCTACATTGAGACAAATGTGATTTAATTTGTGCTATAATATGCTATGAATTTGATTGTTGTGTTTGGCCTAGCTACTGGGAGGGAAGGGTAGCCACTATGGATCCTAGTGTGATAATGCCTAGCCATTCTCGAGGAAGAGTGGCAACTGTTCTGCTACTGTGTGATTATGCCTAGCTATTCGGAAGGAAGGATAGCCACCTGAATTTTATATTCGGTACAGTGGTGTAGTCAGGACAAGGGAACCTCTACGGTCACCCTTTCGATGCTTGATTCTTGGGCTCGTATTGACATGTGATATTCTTATCTTCTCATGGAATTGTTGTTGTTAATTATTATCAATTGAAAGGCATATCTGAAATTGTGCCTTGACAAGAGGCCTTATAATCGGTGTTGATAGTTCTTATTAAGATACACAAACTGAATAACTGTTCTTACATTGGTTTCACATGATTTTCAGGACTAATTTCTTTATGTATTATTGTACTTTATTTTCGTATTACTTGTTGTCCCCGAGGCACTTACTAAGTACGATGTACTCAAGCATACCATTGTTGTTTTTGATGGTATGTTAGGTAACGCGAAGAGCAGTTCTTGATACTCGGCGTTTAGGAAGGACTTGCGAGCCGCCGATTTGCGAGCCCATACATTCATTCGTGGGACACCCTATTTATTTAATTCCATTTATTTATATTAGTTTTCGAGTCGCGTCCGATTTAATTAGACATTTATTCCTTATTCTTAGAAGCTCCTTAGTATACATTCGAATGTGGGTAGAAGAAGAGTTGTTGTTTAACTCTTTCAGCACTCTATCATGTTTTGGTTGAATTATTTAAATTATAAAGACTTTTATTACTATTTAACTCTTATATTCATGATCTATTTGCATTTATTTTATTAAACTGTTGAACGCGAATATTGAACCTGGCGGGTTTAAGTGTTGTTATTGCATCATTTAGGTTCTTTCGATGTTGTTCATGACGTCGGATGCCGGTCATGTCTAGGGTGGGGTTTGAGGCGTGACATCGTGTCTAATAGAGCCTTGTTTATGGTTCTGCTGTGCACCACACTTATAAACAGGAGGCTACAGAGCATTTAGGAGTCAGTTACCTTTCTTTGATATTCCAGATCGTGCAGTAGAGCTGAGTCATAAGAACTTGATTTCGATACGCGTTCGTGATGAGTCCATGTGAAGTTTCTATCAGACTAGATATACACCGAAGGTGCTGGTATTATATTGGGGCCCTAAGGTATGGATGTTAATTCCATTTATGTGGAAGGAATATTATGAAAGTGTCATAAGATAAGATGCGAGATTCAAAGGTAAATAAGTAATAGGTGATGAAGGTACAAGATTCCCAAATACCGAAGGTTGCAGTAGCCCAGACTTCAGATAGGGGACCAGGGGTGCCATGATTCAGTACCCAGAATTGATAATGGTGTCACCAGTAGCATATCTTCCAGTTACTAGGAAGGCTAGCTACGAGGGTAAAGGAAAGTTAGAAGCGATATAACGTCTCTCTTGAAGTTCTAAAAATGACATGGGAAAGCTTGTGGTACTAGCAAGTTAAGTTGATGATTATGAGTAATATGAGAAGATACGCATAGATCGTAAGCCAAGGAAGGCCACAACGACAAGGGTGTGGATGAACAGATGTAAAGACTAGAGAAGGGAAGTGAGATAGTGATGCGGATAGGCAAGGCCCAGCAAAACAAGTGAGTTGATGGCTCCCGTGAGTTATGGTGAGCGCAGTATAGCCTGAACGAGATAGGAGGAGTTTGAGACTAAGGCAAAGTAGAAGAAGAAGAATATTGCCCTGATGGTAGGATAAGTGAGTAAAAATGATACGGGATAGAAGGACAGCATTTAGCTGAAACGAAATAAGTAGAGCTACAGTAATATTTCAACAAGCTAACAAGGTGCGATTCTATGAGGAAGCTATAGTATACTTACGAATAATGAAAAAGGGGTCACGCCAAAAATGGTAAAGACAAGCAGAACAGGCAAGATAGGAAAATATCTTGGGAGGCCCTATAATTAGGACGTCGAGAGACAAAGCTATACAAAGACAACTAATGAAGAGGATTAGTTAAGACAAAGGGAAATAGACATAAGAAGGAATCCCAGAAAATATTAGAACAAGCTTGAAGCAGAGTGTTAAAGAAGGCCTGGTAAAGGCCCAAACGGAACGTAGTGAGTAAATACAAGAAAACTATGAAGGGAAAGGATGACGATGGGACTCGAAGGCGAAATTGAGTCGTGCAACGACGAGTGGTTTAATTCTAAGAGTTTACTTCGCTAGCCGAGTAGGACTAGACCAATAGGACAAGTTCTGGCAAGCCGGACTTAGTGGGGGGAATTGCTTTAATTCATCGGTAAGGAAGGAAAGGGAAGTGACAATTCTAATGGAACTTATTAAGGGATGGGTATGCCCTCAAGACATTGCAGTACTATAGTAGGAAAAAACTTTAAGGCAAGTTGTAAACCTGGAAAGTGTCACGACTCAACCGGAGGGCCGCGACGGGCACCCGGTGCTAACCCACCCAGGCACCTCTTAACGTACTTTCACATTTACATCTAGGTGAGCCACATAACTAAATCACACTTTCCATCCATTATTCATACTAATTCCATTGGGCAACAATACGTATATATCATCATCAATAACAAATGCCCATATCAATGTACATAAGCCGACGAGGCTAACAAAATGATATCCAAAATATAGGGCGATAAGGCCAAACACATCTAACCATTTACACATGTCTACGAGCCTCTAAGGAGAGTATGTCATATCATATAGGCAGGACAGGACCCCTCCATGCCCATAAATATGTACACAAAAGAATAAATACCAAAAGTTTTAGCTCCGAATGAAATGGAGCTCCGCTATGTAGTCCCTGAGTAATGAAGCTATAGATCAAGTCTGTCTCTCTGGCCACCTGCGGGCATGACGCAGCGTCCACAAACAAAAGGACGTCAGTACGAAGAATGTACTGAGTACGTAAAGCATGATCAACATCATTATGAAAGCATAATAAACAACATATGAAATAGCATAGGATGGGAGATAGTACTATCATCGTCATAACACTTACTTGCTTTTCATAGGGACATTTACATTTCTATTGCGTATCCGTGTACATACATCCATATCCGTATCCGTATTCGTATCCGTACTCATTTACATTTCGTATTCATTCTCGTATTCGTAGTCATATTTCCATTCATACTCATATTCATATCATATACATATCATATACATTGCATATACATAGCATTTACATAACATACCCGACCACGAAGGTTTGGTGTTTCACATACCTGGCCCTACCAAGGCTCAGGGTTATGCATACCCAACTGCAGTGGTGTGCGCGCGATGCATATCATACCCGGCCGTATAAGCTCGGTGTTACATAATAGTCATACGTAGACACATATACATAGGAGCTCGTAAGCTTCTTTGACATCATTACTATCGTCGTTCATTACATCTATCCCTATAGGATTACTCATCATATAAGGAACTTAGTACAATCGTAACATATCGAGAATCATGAGCATAGTAGCTTTTAGAAATCGAATCATTTGGAGGACATCATAGGATCATAGAAGAATAGATATTTGACCAAAGAACCATACCTTATGAAAGAAGGGTTAGCCTTACATACCTTTCCGTTCAACTATTCTATCACTTGCACGTTCTCCTTCAATGCTCACGTTTCTACCTTCATTAGAGTTATACTATCATTAGTAAATCGATGACTTAGCATACATGACTAAAGCTAGAGAAAATTAGACAAAGATCTCCTTTATTTATACGACTTCCTCCATATCATATATCAACTCCCAAACATCACTTTTCGGTTTGACTTCAAAATGACTATTTATCACCCGAATGGATTCATATAGATAAAATATCATCTTAATACTAGTTTTTTTACACATACACACCTAACCCAGGTTCACGGGATGTTACAATAATGCTACAAAAGTGTCACGACCCGAACTCCGGGCCATGACAGGTATCCGGGGCTAACCACCGAACACCGCTCATTCTGTTACTTATCTGCTCTCATTCATACTATATGTTCATAATCATAGAAATATGTGAACATTGGAAACATAATTACTTTTATAAACGTAAGCCCTTTGGCTATCAAAATGATATATATATATATATATATATATATATATATATTCATGCATATACATACAAACTATGGGACCATACTACCCACACTGCATATCTACGAGCCTCTACTAGAGTACTAGACATATGGACGGGACAGGACCCCGTCGTGCCCAATCATGGATATATATACATGTATGTACCAAAAGAATAATCAATGGCACCTCCAGAAAATGGAGTGCTCTCAAATCAGCCGCTAGCTCCTATGAGTCTGGATCACCTCCCTGTCTACCTGTGGGCATGAACACAGCGTCCGAAGAAAGGACGTCAGTACGAATATTGTACTGAGTATGTAAGGCATAAACAATAATAAGATATCAATGAAATAAGGAGGCATCAATGAGGAGCAATCTGTAACTGACTGAATCATAAAGGAAGTAATGCGTCTTTGGCTTACTTTCATACTCATCATCATATCATATATGCATAAATGTATAAGTTGCCCGACCATATAGGTGCGGTATGATAATCAATAACATTAGCATTAGCCTGCGTCCAGGCCTCCCGCGTCCGGGGTATCATCTCATGCCGCCCACTAGTGGTGTCTGCCCATGCCATCCGGCCACAGGTGTACCGCCCGCCTTGCGTGATCGCCCGACCAACTAGGCGCCGTGTAATCTCATCATGTGCTCATCATAATATGCTTATCGTAATATACTTATCATAACTCATCATAGTACATACATAGAGACTCATAGACAATCATACTCTATCGGGGTGACGTAAGGTCATGGACCCCCGACGTCATTATGGAACATTCGTAAGTATTCTGCCTCACCTTGAAGGAACAAACGTACGGTGAGTGTATACAATGATCAACATCAATGGGCTATGGATAGCTTCATTAGCTTAACTGGAACATCATATCATAGGCTATAGCATCTCTAGACTTAGGCTTATCACTATCATTATCATCATCGTAGCATATCTCTTGTCTCGTATGACTATTCATGAACAATGACTCATAGTCTTCTTGAAGATGGAACATTCATAATAAGAGAAGAAATTCATGCCATAGGACTCATGCCTTAGAAAGAAAGGACTAGCCTCACATACCTTTGTCGTTTAACTATTCTATCGCTTGCTTGTTCTCCTCTAATGCACTTGTTTATACCTTCAAGGGAATTCGTGTTGTCATTAGTTAACCATCATGAAAACATACTTATTAAGGCTATAGAAAATTGGGCAGCATTTTCTTTGTTTATACTACTTTCCTCCATATTCCATATCAACTCCCAACGTTCATAACAACAATCACAATATCGTAAACAATAGGCACCATCTAATTACATTGCCTACAATTCATAATTTCACTACAATTCTCCATAAACATGACCAAAGTCCATTATCACGTTCTTTCTTATACAATACTCATTTCATGTTCCAAATATCATTTATAACGCATTTATAACATCAACTCATCCATTTTCATGATTCAATCCCACCACTACTCATTAGTAAAAGTGTATTAGAAAATCTTTGTCAAGCCATCGATACTAAGAAGAAGAAGAAAGAAAAAGTCAGTAAAAAGCAAAAACATTAGAAAGATGACATAGAGAGTAAAAGGATGAAATAAGGCCCAAATACCCTTACTTATTCCTAAACTGAAGGCACCAAGAGAAATGATGAGTGGCCCTATAAAGTAAACAACAGCGTATGAATGTTCTTTGGTACTTGACAATGGTGTGGAAGTTGTATCCCTGCGCGGCTTGTAGTTGGATTCTGCTTGCAGGGTCGGCTAGTGCCTAGGTTATAGGAGAAATTGTGGTAAAAATTCCTGCAAGAATCCTTAATAAGATAACCCCCATGGACTCTTACATTCGTGGACGAATGTTCTTACAAAGGAAGGATGTTACGCCCTGGGTTTTCGCACGCAATAATCGTGTTGTGAGTTAGTCGACATAAGTTCGAAAGAGATTATCTTCGAGGCTAAAAGAGATTGAACAGATTGTTATTAATGGTTGTAAGGGTTTATAAACATGACTAGTAAGTCTAGGAAGGGTGTTAAAATAATTACTATTTAAATGAATTGGGATCAAGAAATTAATTATGTGGGTTATTGATTAAATGTTGGAATACAGTGGGAGAGTAAGGAGTTAATTATAGTATTATTAGAATTACATGGATAATTTATATGGATGATTAATTCCCCCCATGTGACATGTGGCAAGTAAATGGAAGTACGACTAATGTTATGCATAGCAGGTGGTTGACACGTTTTTGGATAGGAAATTAAAGTAAGCACCAAAGTGGACATATGAGGCAAGGTTATTCTTAGTAGAATCTAAAAGAAAAAGAAAAGGAAAGAGTAATATAGATACAAGCGCATCTACGTGCTACATTTAGGAAGAAAACTGTTGATTCCTTTTCATTTTTCTCCTTTAGATGAAAATATACATGTTGATTCCATTTCATTTTTACTTGACATGAATTTTCTGAAGACAAAAATTTGTAGCAACTTATTCATCCATTTGCAAAACAACTTATTCAATGAATATATATACACACAGAGAAGCGTTATTCAATTTTGTTATAGGTTTCGCTCACCGCTTCGATCTCGTTGTTTCGTTTTGTCGTGTTGTTGAATCTGGTGTTGTTTTCAAAGTGAAGTAAGGTGGAAGAAGAGTAATTATTGGCATATAAGGTAAGAATTCTCATCTACTAGGTATATTTTAATTTATCCATGTGATAGCTACGTAATTAGACGAGAAGAAAACAATTTATACCTGAAATCGTAGTTGATGTTGTTATTGTCGTGTGGACTATGTGGTGGTTACTTTGAGTTGTTATGTGGGCTGAAATTTGGTGGAATAACCTAATTATATTGTTATTGTTCTTATTGACATGTGCATGAAGAAAGAAAAGGGGTTTAAGATATACTTATATTAATCGTAGACCGAGCTTACCGCTCGTTGAATTGTTGGATTGTTTGAAGAACCCATTATGAAATTAATGTTTGTTTGGGCTGCTATCCTGACTGTCTTGAATTTGTGGGAAGTTAAAGAAACAGGGGAGATGCTATCCGTTTTCCCGTAGAATAAGGTAATGGTCAAATTACGATAAGCACGACGTTGAATGACAATAGTACTATTTTCTTTGTTACAGGCGAAGGAGCAACGGACTTGAGTTAGCTTGGATATCGAGCAACGAGTTACAAGGTATGTGGGTATCTCTCTCCTCTTTTTCGAATGACTAGAATTCAAATGAGCTTTCATTGAAATATTATTCCCGTTAACTTATGTCAACCCCGTTCAGTAATGATCGAGCTAATCTCTACTTCATAAATGACTTGTGTCAAAGTACTATCTATGGTTCCACATCTCTTTTGATTATGTCACGACCCAACTAGGGGCCGCGACGAGTACCCGATACTTGTACCGGGCACCCCCTTGTCATATGTCTTATTCCTGTTACTAAGTGGGCCGTACGAACACTGGCACTTTTTTTTTTCTTAGTAACGTCGATAATAGCATACATGTAAACGAGTAGTAGTATTCAACTGTACTGACATATCACACGGCGATAAAGACAACTAGGCTATGAAACATCTGACTGTACATATCTGTCTACGAGCCTCTAAACAAAATACATGTAATTACTAGTGGCTGACTTTGCGGAGTTCAAATGTATACATAAGAGTAGTACCCAAGACGTAGCTCCGAACAACCGGAGCGCCTCTCAATG
>NW_026715036.1:0-21165 GCF_029784015.1 Lycium ferocissimum | reverse complement strand
TAAAAAGAAGTTTTATATATGTTTTTTTCCTTGATTTAGGGGTTTCCCGGCCCTTTTCCTCCCGTTTCAGCTTGTCCAATTTAATTGGGTTTGGGTTCATTCAATTTTCCTTGTTGTCCTGTTTTTTCTTTACCGGGTTTTTACATACTAGTACTATTCACCATGTACTAATGTCCACTTTTGCAGTGGGCACACGCCCGGTGCGGATACGGATTTTTCGGGGGCATACACATGCGCGGTGGATCCCTCGCTATCGGCTTATTGGTGAGCCCACCTCTCTCGGGGTTGACATGGGTACAATATTAGTATACGGTTAGGTAGTCCGGTGGCCACATCCGGTAGTTAGTATTCGTACATGTTTTTAGAGGTTTCATAGACATATATTAGTTCACGAGTGAGTTATGCTTTCATGTTCTTGACCCCATTACCTTTTCATCATTTTTCATGCTATGGGAGATAATTTTAAGATTTTGTCGGCAAATTACATTTTATGATTCATTTAAATTGCATCGTATAAGGTATATTGTTTTGATGCCCATGTTGACAGCAATATGAGGTTCACTTTCGGACACATGCAAACGGGCAAGGTCGTGTTACGCCTAGACGTACGGTTCGGCGTGCTCGAAGAATTCCAAGAAGCAGACGCAAATGTTCGTACGTTCTCCTTTCGCATTTGGAGTATACGAGATATCATCGATGAACACAATTATAAACAAATCCGGGAATGGCCTAAACTACATCATTCATCAGTTCTTGTTCATGAACACCGGAGCGTTAGTCAAACTAAACGCATCACCCGAAATCATAACGACTCATATCCGTCCTAAAAGCCGTCTTAATGTCTTCTTCCTTGACTCTTACTTGGTAGCATCCCCGACCTCAAATCTATCTTGGAAAACCAGCAGCTCCTTGCCCTAGTAGACTGATCGATTATCGATCCTCGAAGTGATATTTATTCTTTATTATCACCCTGCTCAATCGCTTATAATCGATACACATCCGTAGGATCCATCTTTCTTTTTCATTTAATAAGACGGGTGCTCCCAGTAGGCGAGAATCGGCCTAATAAACCCCTTCTCGAGTAAATCTTTGTTGTGCTTTTAATTCCTTCGGTTCTCAGGAGCCATTACGTAGCGAGGGATAGATATTGTCTGTCTCAAGAATACATCAATAAGGAATTCAATCTCCCGTTCGGGCACTGGGAGCTCGTCCGGGAAATACATTCGGAAACTCGTTCACCACCGGAACGGATCGAAGAGTCGGCGGTTTTGCTTCCGTATCAGTGGACCCAACTAGTGATAAATATAGCCCTTGGCAATCATCTTCCTTGCCTTAACATAAGAAATAACCGTCTCTCGGGGACGCATTGCTACCCCTTCCACTCGGAATCGTTCTCCGGAATTGGAACCGGACCATCTTGGCCCTATAGTCTACATTTGCATAATAAGAAGCTAACTAGTCCATGCCCATAATAACGCCGAAGTCCAGCATTTCCGCTCAATCAACCAAATATTTTGTGTCGACCGCACACTACACCAATTTCTATACACTGTTCGGCTAACACCAGTCACCAACTGGGGTGAACACTTCAAAAGGTTTGATTGGCTCAGGTGTTATCCCGATACGACCGGCAATGTAAGGAGTAATATATGACAAAGTAGAGCCCGGATCAATCACTGCATAAACATCATAGGAAGATACCGTCAATATACCGTCACAACGTCAGAGAGGTCTCCGCATCTTGCCGTCCCAATGCACAAATACGATTTTTGGGGACCGCCGGAACTAGAGGCTCCCCTCCTCTCGCCTCTCGCCACGGCCCGCCGAAACCTCGAGAAGCTCGTCCCACGGGACGACCGACGACGAAGAACCCGTCGCCGAACTCGTAGGCCGGGCCTCATCCCGCCGCTCCTCACCGGGCAATCGCGCATAACGTGGCCAACCCGACCACCGGCATAACAAGCATCCGAGCCTCGGCGACATCGACCTCGGACGTAACTTGTCGCACCGACTACACCGTGGTCGGCGGTCGCCTCCGGCTAGAATCGCCACTTCGCATCGGGAACCGGTTTCGAGCCCCGACTCGGCCCTATCAGCAGGTGACGATCAAACTTTCGGCCCGCAAATCGAGGAGGTGCACTAGAAGCAGACTGGCCCGAATATCTAGAATACTGCTGCCCCTGGCCTCCTCTGTACTCACTGCTAGCACCCGCTGATCTAGTCCTCTTACCGTGTCCCCTGTCCATAACTCGATCTCCCTTTGGCGGCCGCCGTTGTTCTTCCAAGTTTCCGAGTATGCGGCAACGCGCGAAATATCCATTCTTCCTAATGGCGAGGTCACAGCAGATCCTTAAATAAGTGTGGCCCTAAGCTTCTCACAAATCGATGTACCCGGTCTCCCATGTCGCTACCATGGCCGGAGCATATCTAGCCAACGAATTGAATCGGAGACTATATTCCCGCACTCATATTCCTCGCTAAGATTCGTAAATCTATACGCGGGAGCTCGACGAACCTCGAACAGGCAAATAATGCCGAATAAAAAGCATCCACAAATTCTTGCCATTTTGGGGGAGGTGCATTTTCCCCTCTTAAAGAAATCCAATTATTATACCACAAAAGCCTACGTCCCGAGTCTATACGAAGCCAACTACATGGACCAAGTATCGAAGCTACGGATAATCCTCAACGTCCTCAATATCTTCATCAATAAGTGCCCCGCGGGTCTTCATCTGGTTTCGACCCGAAGAATTCCGGAGGGTTTAAGCTTATAAAATCACGGGCTCGGCACTGGTCGCCCTATCACTTGAACCCGCGTTCGCCGCGAGCTTCGCGTGCAAGAACTAATCGAGTCAAGAACTGGACAAAGATCCCTTAAATCTTGATCTGGAGCAACAGGGGGAGGAACTGGGGCCCTCTCATACTCCTCTGCCGCTAGAGGAATAGGAGTGGGGAGAGGCAGAGGGAGTAGCACTCTCCCTCGCCGTGTCCCGGACTCACCGAGGCTCTCGACCGGTGCCTTCCCCGCGGCATCCATTATGGCGCGGATTTTCTTCCTTCTCGTTGGCATCGCTGAAATCATAACGCACAGTTAGAATAAGGGAAACCTTACATTATGGCTCTACCACACGATCTATGAGAAGAAAGACGGTCATTATTCCTAGATGTCCCGCAACCTCTCTTTTATAAGTGTGGCGCACTTCACACCCATAAACAAGACTCTACCGGACACGGCTCGTAGACACATCCTAGGACGAACTGCTCTGATACCACTTTTGTCACTACCCGCCTAGAGGGCCGCGACGGGTACCCGGAGCTAGATACCGAGCACCTTACATCATACCACTATCGTCTTAACCTGAATTCATATAGGCTTCATTAACATGTACGCTATCCACATATACAACATTCATGACAAAGAAAAAGAATAATGTACGAAATACATCGAGGGCACATGACAAATCGCTACCCACATACAAGTATCTACGAGCCTCTAACCGAAACTTCGAGGTTATGACGATGGGACAGACCCCATCATATCCAACTATGTACACAAAAGAATATATCAAGAACGGTACCTCCGGTCCTATAGAAGTGCTCGGTGCAAGCGGTCCGACTCCCAAGAGGGCCGGGTCGTCTCCCAATACCTCGTGGACATGAGCACAGCATCCAAAGAAAAGGATGTCAGTACGAACAACGTACTGAGTATGTAAGGCATATATCATAAAGTAACAGAAGCGCAAGAAGACAAAACAAAGATGAAAAGATAGCTGGTAACTGCTTGCCTCTTAAGGCGGAACCATGCATGCATACGCGTAACATATCATATCATGTATTGCTACGGAACGTGCAGCCCGATCCATATATTGCCGTGGAACGTACGGCCCGATCCATTATCCATATAGCCCGCGTCCGGGCATCCCGCGTCCGGGATGATATCATAATAGGCCAGCTGATCAGGTAGCAGTGCGTCTATAGTATATATAATATACGTAGCATGCATGAGAGCCCAAATAAGAGTGCGCTCTCTCGGAGTGACATAAGGTCGTAAACCTCCAAGTGCATTATGACGTCATCATCATTAGATCGTGTCTGGTGCTCCATGACGTAACCTACAGCTATATGTAATATAGCTCAGACATAACCGAAGCCATATGCTTATAGCTCAAATATACGTAATGTAGCTCATTTAAACACGAGCAAAGGTCATATGCTTTATAGCCCACTCAAATACGCCAGAAACCATTTAGAATGTTAAGCTTGAAAGTCTTTCAAATTGGAGTCATTGTACGATTCTTTAGGAACTATAAGCTTTTGGCATTTCTAGAGTAAAAATAACAATCTAGAGAATGACATATATAGAATCAACATGTAGGATCATGCCTTTGAAAGAAGAAGGGGATAGCCTCACATACCTTTGTATCTCCTTAACGACGTCGACTAAAAGCTCTCCTTCCGACTTACGATTCTACATATAAGAGGGTTCGTACGAAGGTTAGATTGTTGAGGGCATACTTACGTTTAAACTAAAGCGACTAAAGCTAACGAAAATTAAGCAAGATTTCGTTTGTTTCGACAACTTTTCCTTATATAACCAAACAGCTCCCAAACAACACAACAACATCCATAATATCATAATACGCAATTTCCCCTCAAGTTAAACATTATTCCATCTTTAAACTCATTTCCGGAATCCTCCATAACCATTACTAGAATACAACTTCATACTTATTTGTAATTCGAGCTCTTCAACTACTCAACACCCTTACTATCATAAAACAATTGAAATACTCACCTTGATTACGTAAAGATGATCTTTGGATAAAAATACTCCACTTGAGAAGGACTCCACTTGACTACCAAGGAGATTTCCAACTTCTATCAACCTTTCTAAGCATTTACACCCTTGATTCTACTAATCTTTGATGTTTAATCTTTGTTTCCCCTTCTTGAATATGTATTGATGTGTTAGGGAGAGGTTTCTAGAGGTTTTTGGAAGTTTGGAAAGATGAAAAAATGAGAAAAAGGAGAGGAAACCATGTATATATGAAAATAAAACTCGGACCCGACCCGAAATATACGGTCCACTATACTGACCGTATAATTTATACGGTCCGTACATTGGACCGTATGTTTCCTCCATATTGCCACCCTTCACTGGAAGGGTTCTACGGTTAAGTATACGGGCCGTATAAAGTATACGGTCCGTACATTGGACCGTATAATCCCCAGTTTTTCCGATTTCATTCTCGTCGCTTCGTTCGATCTCAAATCCTTATGAACCTTCTTGGTACTTGTGCAACACCTCCTTAACAATCTAATGGACATTATAACTCGTCCTTAAGGCCTTGCTAAACATTCCTTAGCTCGACGCCCATGAAGTCCTTCCCAAACGTAACTTATACTTCACTTTCATGACGAGCCTAGTTCCGCCAAGTCCGATAACCTAAGAATCTTATCATATCTGCGTTAAGGTTTCCAATCACCCTCTTGTAGTCGTGAAGGTATCGTGTCTGCCTGGACCGACGTTAGTCCATTCACGACACGACGTCACGAAATTACCGAGGTGTAACATGCAAGGTGGCTAACATGCTAAGAAGATAATATTATGAGGTATTTAAATAGTATGATAGTAGTATATGAAGTTTTGAAGTCAAACGGGTTATAATACGGAATTCGACAAAGGTAGTCGCAAGTTATGGTTGTAAATTTGCTGGAATTTAGGGTCAGATGTCGCAGAGCTTTTCTCTCAATTTACTTGGATTTACGGGGTGATCCACCCACCAAATCGAAGATCTACGAGTCTAGTTTCCAGCACATTTAACCATTCATCAATACGACGTCGGAGTAGAGAGATATTCCCATTTCCGTCCAAGGGTGCATACTGTCACGGGACAACGAAGTATAGTCGGTGGCTGCATTTTTGCCTTGTATATATATAAGGCCCTTCACGATTTTTCCCTTCATTTTTTCATCTTCAAGACCTGGAAAACCCTCATTGATTTCCCTTCTTGGATATGTATTAATGTGTTATGAAGAGGGTTCTAGAGGTTTTTGGAATGTTAGAGAAGTGAGAAGTGAGAAAAAGAAGAGAAAACCGTGCATATATAAAAATTGTACTCGGACCCGACCCGAAATATACGGTTCAATATACGGACCGTACAATTTATACGGTCCGTATATTGGACCGTATGTTTCCTCCGTAAAAACTCCGTAAAATCACCCTTCACTGGAAGGGTTCTACGGTCGTATACGGGCCGTATAAAATATACGGTCCGTATATATGGCCGTATAATCCCCAGTTTTTCCAATTTCGTTCTCGTCGCTTCGTTTGGTCTCGAATCCTTATGGAGCCTTCTTGGTACTTGTGTAACACATCCTTAACGATCTAACGGACATTATAACTCATCCTCAAGACCTCACTAAATATTCATTAGTTCAACACCCATGGAATCCTTCCCAAACATAACTTATACTCCGCTTCCTTTGACGAACCTAGTTTCACCAAGTCCTACGACTTAAAAATCTTATCGCATATACATTGAGGCTGCCAATCACCCTCTTATGGGTCTATTCGCGACGCAACGACATGAAATTGCCGAGGTGTAACAACTAGAGCTGGGCCATAGGAACTTTATTCCATCTCGTGCTTGTGATGAGTAAATGTGAAGTTGTTATCAGACCATGTACGCACCGGAGGTGCAAGTATTATGTTAGAGCCTTAAGGCGCGAATGTCAATCTTGCCCATGTGGGAGGTAGGATATAAAAGCATCAGGAAGTAAGGTACGAATTCAATGTAAGAGAGGTACAGGTGTAGAAGGTACAAGATACCTAGGTAGAGAAGATAGAGGGCCAGAAGCACCATAATTCAATAGTTGGAATCTGGACATAGATGAAAACTTCTCCTCGTTTCATTCTCAGTTTATAGAATTAAAATGTAGTCGTTTGGTTATCTGTGCTAGTTCATTTTGTGTTCTGCACATTTTGGGTCTGATCTTGTTTCAAAAATAGTAGATGAAATGGTTACGTAAACTAATGACACTTAAGAGTAATAACTATGTAACCTATCGACTATGTGAATAATTGCATCGCAACTAAATATCTGTTTGGTGTGCTCATCATAATCTGTGCGTTTACCATTCCATTATGAAAATCGGCATGTAAAAGGCTAATACAAACTGAGGGCGTTTAGGAAGGAAACCACTGATTTATATAAGTTTGCATTAGTTGAAACTTGCTGTCGTTGGAACAACCTTATCGCTTATAAGTCTTTTACTTCATTGCCCAAAAGTGGTTAGTGTTTTCACTCTTTGCTCTACTCTTTTAAATCTGGATTTTTCAGTGTGTTGAGATGCAAGAATATGTTGCCAGTTATTTTTTTTGGCCTAGTCTTCATGTTTTTTTAAAGAAATAGAATGCTCGAATAAATTATCAACATACTCTGTCTTTCCTCTACTAGCAGACATCATGCTCGTTAGCTATTAATGTGAATGTATGCTTTGTTTCGTGACCGTAGAAATAGAACGTTTTACCTGCTATTTAACATGAGAATATGTTCACTGGTTAGTCTATCCTATTTTCATGTCGCTGTTGTTACTCCATTTGAATAGAAAACATGAGTTAATTTAATGCTTTGTTAGTTTCCATTTTATTTCCTCCTGTCATCTCCATTGCAAAGTATGAGTTAATTAGCATTTCCTGCACTTTTTTTTTTTTTTTTTTTCATATTTAGCCTTTCTTCATTTCTCGCTAAAAGTCAGTTGGTTTATTAGTCAATTAGTGTGTGTTAAAATCTGAGTGTTTAAGTTCTTGTTTGAGCAGAAATTCTCCTTCTTCTTTCTTAATTTTTCCAGTTCTGTTTGGCTGTGTCGTTTTTAGCTATTTTCCTAGTTAAGTTTTCTGCCTATTTAAATTCTGTGTGAGTATGAGTTAATGGACTCGATTTCATGTTTGTTAGCGTCGTTCTGATTTTTGTAGGAATTCAGCATGATTAAGCTTACAGGTTTAGATGTTTAGCTTCCTTTAAATTTGAGTGAAAAGAGTTTATTTCCCTTTGCTGTTTTTTTTTTTTTTTTCCACTATGCTCAACTCGTTAGAAAATGTTTGTTTGGTTAAATACCAGCTTTGTAATTGTTATGAAATCCTCATGCATTCGTCGATAAGTTTATGTTATGAGATTTAGCTTATGTTCAAGCTTAGATTAGTATGAGATTGAGTATTGCCTAATGTTTTAGCCCGTTTTACTTCTTCCTTTGAGCATTTTAGTTCCAAAACCATGAAATTATATATTAAAATGAGTGACTTTCTTTGTTCTCCAAGCATGTTAGAGTTATACAAATGTTAATCACTATATAGTTTTTTATCAAGTTATGCTTAAAATTTCCAGTTTGAGTTTCCAGAAACAAATGTTGCTCTCTTGATGTATTCACTAGCTTGCCTTTCTTTAAGTTAGTTCCCCTGTTTCCTTTATGTCTCATGAACCAAAAGTTCATTTTTGTGTATAATTCTCCAGTAAGCATAAAGAGATTTTGGCTTAGTTGACTCGTTCCAATTCATTTGTGTTATAGTTTTTTTTTTCCTAGTTCATGCATCAGTTTGCTCTATAGTTTAATAAAGTTTGCTTAGGGAGCTGTCATAATTCAACCAATAGCTTACCCCCTTGTTAAGCGAATGTTGGTGTTTGATTCACTATTCTCACTATTCTTATCTACTACATCAGTTTCGTATGTTAATTGGTACATGAGGAGTAATGAAAACCATGGAAACTTTTTCACTATTTTCTGGCATGTGTGAACTCTTTGATAATTTCCTCTCTTTTGTTTGTATACCTTTTCTTATATAAGTCCTAGAACTTGTTTGGATTGAGAGCTTTTCTTTCTTTATATTCAAAGAGACCTTAGTCTTAAAATGGGATAATCTGCCATGATTTAGGATCTTAGTCTTAAACTTTGGCTAAAGTTCTTTGGAAGAATTTCGTTTTGAATTATGACTGTATCCACTTCAAGTTATTTTAAGTGCATTGATTGACCTAGACTTGTGTGTTTTGCTGGAAGAAAAAAAATCATTCATGTGTTCTTAAAAAAAAAAAAAAAAAAAAAAAAAAAAAAAAAAAACGAAGTTACTATTTTGATCGAATAAAAAGTTACTCTGTATTCACGTCCTTAAATTTTCCCTAAATATCCACAGTGATGGCTTAGTTTAAATGTGCAGTGCATCTTTTCCTTGTTGTTTAGTAACCTTGCTTACCAAAATGCATATTCTTTTGAAAGACTTTGCTCTTATGTTTATAATAACCTGACATAGGGACTTGACTCAAATATTCAGTTTTGAAAAAAAAAAAAAACATGCATCAGGACATGCTGTAAGTTGAGCATAAATCTATCTTTCATAGATTTAAGTTGATCCTATGGTTTTTCAAACTCTTGATTTGAGCATGATCTTTAAAAGGGTGGAGTGTCCAATTTAAACTATAACTCTTTTAAGGTGGACTATTTGTTCGTTAAGACGAAGGGGCTGTACGTTTCATTTGTGACGAATATAAGCATGCAGCTGTGATGAACTTACTCAAAAAAAAAAAAAAAGTTTTATTTATTTAGAGACCATGCCTATAAGGGTTTTTAACTTGGAAGATGCCATTGCTTATTAACTGTCTTACTCGCTGTTAGCCCACCTAGTTAGGCAGATTAATTCCTGAAATGAGTTTAGTATTAAAGCTAAAATCTATCTGTGTGGTGCGTGGAATCTAGCATGAGTTATGATATCTCCTTCTGCCTATCACTCATGTAAATTAGTAAATTTTGGTATTAATTAGTGTCTTGGAAAGTTCCGCGAATATATAGACCTGCCAATTGCTAAGACTAAATGTGTGTCGATTCAAAAACCTTATTTACCTGAACTCAATTTTTTTAATTAGTGCATTCATGTTTTTTTTGTTTCCAGAAAGGCATGTTTACAGTTTGATTGCTGGTGTACCTCCCTTTTTTTTTAAAAAAGAAACAAGTTGATCAGATTGTTGATACTTAAAACCATGAATCTGTTCCTCCTTTTTTTTTTGAGCCTGAATGACTGCATTTGTTTAGACAGCGGAACACTTAAAACTGACATGAAATTAAGATAGGAAGTCGTCTGCAGATTCTTTGTATGTTGAGTATGTGCTAACTTGTCTTTCCATGAACTTTGAGCAAGTCTATTACATGTCTCTGAAGTTCTGTTGTTTGGGAGAGCTATCTGGTTTTTCTTGTCTGGTATCTTAGCTATATACTTAGAAGTTTAAACTTGTGAAACCATCCAATCTCTTCATTCAAGAACTTGGTCATTGTAAACTCTTCTTTGGGCTTTACTGGTTTAAGGTTCTTTTCTTAGAATTCTGGGAAATGATCTTTAAGACATGAATAGGTTACCTTCGTTGGACTTGATTGGTTTGGCTTTTAGAATTTAAGAGTGTTGAAAAAAAAAAAACCGAATAAAAGGATAGTGGTTTGTTTCATTATTCTGAAGTCCCTTTATGAGGTCGTAATTGGGATCCATAGAGAAGCGTAAGTTGGAATATGATGAAAGTTTCTGAAGATCGTTAATAGGTGATAACTGTACTTAGAATGAATTGTATGGTTAGCTTGTAGATAATTGTGTATGATAGTAACAACATTAAACTTCTAAGAGGACGGGACCTAGGTTGCTACCTTGGTGGAATTTTGTCGACATTGCCACTTCTGAGCTTTTCCATGAAAGAATGATCTCCCAAGTGTTAAGGTAATATGTACGTAGTGTTCTATGTCCTTCCTGTATACATATAAGTTTCCAGAAGATGCGGAAAGAAAGTAGAATTTTCCCCAGTTGCTGCTATATGTCCCCTCTTCGAGTCGAGGTACGGTAGACTGAAATGTTATGGATCTTCCCTTTATTTTCTAGGCGTTCCTTTGCCGCCTCTTTATAATTTTACTCGACAGGTTATGAGGGTGAAAGTATGTTCCCTTATGTCGGTTTCTCTTAAATGCGGTTCCCATGAGATGTTCTCCACCTACATGAATCGTCAGATTTGACCCGTTAAAGAGCTTATAGTTGAAGGATGGACCAAAATAGAGAATGTCTTATTGCAGCCAGAGCTAGAACCACGAATATAGCGAGTTATGATCTATAGTATACGTATTTGATATGTGATGGCCGTGTAAGGGCAGGTGAGATAATATGTTGTAGTATGCGGCCTTGTAAGGCATGTATTGTGTTTTTACGGCTACTTGATAGGTTTTGGATAGTCCTATTTATAAGGAAACTTTGCCGAAATTTTTAAAAATCCTGAGAGTTGAGATATCCCTCAACATTCGAGGAGGAATGTTCTTAAGGGGGGAAGGGTGTTACACCTCGTGTTTTCATGCGTTAGCGTATTGTAAGGTGGCTGACATGCTAAGAAGGTAATATTATGAGGTATTTAAATAGTATGATAGTCGTATATGAAGTTTTGAAGTCAAACGGGTTTGTAATACGGAAGTCGACAAAGGTAGTCGTGTTATGGTTGTAAATTTGGAATTTAGGGTCAGATGTCGCAGCTTTTCTCTCAATCTACTTGGATTTACGGGTGATCCACCCACCAAATCGAAGGTCTACAAGTCTAGTTTCCAGCGCATTTAACCATTCATCAATACGACGTCGGAGTAGAGAGATATTCCCATTTCTGTCCAAGGGTGCATACTGCCATGGGACAACGAAGTATAGTCGGTGGCTACATTTTTGCCTTGTATATATATAAGGCCCTTCACGATTTTTCCCTTCATTTTTTCATCTTCAAGACCTGGAAAACCCTCAAACCCTCTCCAATTAATCCTCCATCAATCTCAATCCAAAACCAAGAGCAAATCTATCAACTTTAACATGAAGAACAACATGGTGATTACGGAATCGTGATTTCTTCGCTATTTTGCTTCTCGGATGAGAACTTCGCCTTGAAGTAATTTAAATTTTGAAGTGTTCTACATCACTTGAGGTATATTTTAACCTTCTTTGCATCTCCTTGAACTCTACAAACGTTTAGACCTAGAAAATTGGAAGAAATTCCATAAGAATAGGTTCTTACTAACTCTCATGAACATAGCTTAATTGTTGGGCTATTTCGTGTGGTTTTGTTGTGTTGTTTGAAGAGGTGGTGATATGGATGGGATCGTATTGATGAGGAGGAGTAGAAAATTAAGATTTGCTAGCGTTTTATGTAAAAACTAAGCTACAAATGAGCCTATAAACTAGCGCTCGCAAGTTGCTCGATTAAATGTCTAAATGAAGATTTCTATAAGTTATGAACTTGATTTTGATCCCGAATGGTTCATATGGTGTAGGAAATTGTTCATAACGCATTCGGGGACTCGGGAACCGCATATAGCTCAAGCAAAGAGGTATGTAGGGCTTTCTCTATGCTTTTCGGCATGACTAGAATTCGGATAACCGTTTATTGAATTGTTTCACCTCAAATTGATACGTATGGTTAGACTTGCCCTTTCCTAGTGAATAACTTAGATCAAAAGAAGAATTTCGTATTCTCATTTTCCTTGTTTGTTGCCAAAGAGAACTAGAACCATATCGATCATGGTTCATGCTAGCCTAAACATAACATTTGCTCCATATGAAACTCATAATACGTAGCTCTCATGTCCCCTGTACTTGTTGCTTCATAATTTGAAAGATAAAGAATGTAGCGACAATAACGATAGTCGGAGGGTAACGACGATAGGTCACTCCGACTCTTCTGAGTTCAGTCTTGCATTGCACTTATATGTATATGTATTTATTTTCATTACTGAGCCGCGCTATAGCCGGTCAGGTAGGCACTTATATGTGCACTTATACATGTTCCGTTCTTTACCGAGTCGTATCGTAGACGACCGGGTAGGCACGTAGTCGTGCATCACACGTCGATCAGGCGAGAGATGATGATATGATGATGAGCTCACCCCACAGAGGGATATATATTATTATATGATATGATATGTTATAAGCCTCCACCGTGAGGAATGATTTTTACGAGCATACAGTTATATTCACGTTGTGGGTATGATTGCCCTCAGCGGCTTGTTTCAGAGTTCAGGTTGCCTCTATATCTCTCCTCTTGTTATTTATATTTCTTATGCTTACACTTACCGCCCTACATATTCAGTACATATTTCGTACTGACGCCTCTTTGTGCGCTGTGTTCATGCCCACAGGTGCTGATAGACAAGCCGGCACGCCTCCTTAGTAGGACCCGTGATCAGCGGTCGAGTGTCGCACTCCACTTCTTTGGAGTTGCTAGTTTTAGTCCATAGGTACTACTGCATACGCATAAATATAGTTTTTTGGGGTATGTCGGGGCCCTATCCCGACTCCGTTGATATTGTGTTACACTCTTGTAGGCTTGCGGACTAGTGGTCATTGTATATATATTTTTGTATGGTCTTGTCGGCCTTCCGGATAATTATTATTATTACGGTTATATATATATATATATATATATATATATATGTATATATATATATATATATATATATAGTTATCACATTTGATTCTTATTGTGGTCATTTAGCGGCCTTGTAGGCCTAATGCTCATGTTACAGGTCACATATGAAATGGTTGGTTCGCTCGGGCCTTCGGGCATCGGGTGCCGGTCACACCCTCCAAGGTTGGGGTGTGACATATCTTCTGTTGATAATTTTAATTTTTATTTGATTTTCGTTGATCACTTTACAAAGTATATTTGTCTTACTCCCATGCAACGGAAATCTAATGTCTCCATTATTTTTCCAAAATTTAAGGCAACTGTAGAAAAGTTCTTTCAGAAACAAATCATCTCTGTATATTCTGACAATGGGGGCGAATTTATTCATCTTAAGCCTTTATTTGAGAAGCATAGAATTTCTCATTACTTAACTCCACCTTACACTCCTGAACACAATGCCACAGCAGAACGTCGATATCGCCATATTGTCGAAACTGGACTCACATTGCTACATCTATCTCACCTTCCCATCTCATTTTGGTCTTTTGCCTTTCAAATGGCGGTTTGCCTTATTAATCGTATGCCTACTCCTCTTCTCGGTCATGATTATCCTTTTGAACGTCTTTTTGGTCGTAAACCTAATTACTCCAAACTTAGAGTTTTTGGATGTTTGTGTTACCCATGGCTTAGGCCATATGCCAGACACAAATTAGAGACCCGATCCACTCCTTGCATTTTCCTAGGGTATTCTAAGAACCAAAGTGCCTATCTTTGCTATGATCCAGCCAAATCTAAATTTGTTATCTCAAGGCACGTTGATTTTGTAGAGGATACATTTCCTTTTCAGAATTTTGATTCTGATTCTCCAAGATTTGATTCACCAGACTTACCAAGCTGGCTCCCCCCTCATTTTCTCATACCAACCTCCAACGTATCCTCTACAAATAGCATACGAATATTCCCCTCTTCCTACTCCTCAAACGATTCGGTGGCCACATACGCCGACTCTCACTCATGCCCCACCGTCTGGAAACCCAAATTGTCAGTCCTTCCTCTCAGGTAAATGGAAACTCCACCCACAATATGGAAACAATATCATCTTCTCATTTGGATTCCTCCAGTCCTCCATGTCCCGTGCCCGAATCGGCGCACCATATGATTACTCGCTCAAAGAACAACATTTATAAACCGGTAAATCGCCTTTCCTTAGTTGTTCATACCACACCCAAAATGTCTCATTCTAGTGCATCATCTATCCCACCTTCACAACTGCCTACCATGGATCCATCTAATGACCGCCACTTATCTTCCTTTCTTTCATTGCAGCCAAGAAATGCTTCGAGGCTTTAAAACATCCACAATGGCGGTCGCTATGAAGAAAAATTGATGCTTTAAAAACCCAAGGCACACGGACTCTTGTTCCAAAGGATGCATCTAAAAATCTTGTCGGATGCAAATGGGTTTTCGAATCAAATATAATCGAGATGGTTCCATCAACAAGTACAAACACGACTTGTCGCCTAAAGGTTTCCATCAAAGATCGGGGCTTGATTACGGTGATACCTTTTCACCAGTAGCTAAACAAACAACTGTTCGCACAAGACTCGCCGTTATCAAAAACTGGCCTCTTCGACAAGTGGATTTTAATAATGCTTTCCTTCAAGGAACGCTACAAGAGGAAGTTTACATGAATCAACCACCGGGATTTGTTGATTCCTCTAATCCAACTCATGTTTGTCGGCTTCATAAGGCCATATACGGCCTCGAAACAGCACCTCGTGTATGGTTTTCTCGAACTAAAATCATATCTCGCTTGTGTCGGATTTAGTATGGCACACTCGATAATTCTTTGTTCATTTATGCATGCTCGGTGTCTTATTGTATCGGTTGGTTTATGTTGATGACTTGATCATTACTAGTTCTTCTTCGCTTGCCATTAACCAATTTCTTGAGCGTCTTGGCAATAGGTTTTCTTTAAGAGACCTCAGTGATCTGGATTATTTTCTTGGCATAGAGGCGCGTCGAACTACTGAAGGTTTGTTCCTGTCCCAACATAAGTACATCTTGGATATCCTTGAACGTGCCCGGATGCTTGAAGCCAAGGCGGTTTCAACTCCACTTTCGACCACCATAACTTAGCTCGTCTTGCTGGCTCTTCTTTGACCGATCCAACTCGCTCGAGTACTCCTTGGCTGCCTCAATATCTACAATTCACTCGTCCTAATATCGCATTTCTCGTAAACAAGCTTCCCCAATTTTCAAGCCAACCTACCGAACGCCATTGGTCTTCTCTCAAGCGGGTCTTGCGCTATCTAAAAGGCACCGCAGATCATGGGATCTTTCTTAGTCGCAATTCTCCATTTACTTTTCATGCTTATTTAGATGCAGATGTGGGAGGGTGGAGATGCGGGGGGGGGGGGGGGGGGGCAAAGATGATCGGAGCTCAACAAGTGATTTTATTGTTTTCATGGGCAAAAATCCAGTATCTTGGAGCTCTCGCAAACAAAGGTCTATTGCAAGATCATCGACTGAAGCCGAGTATCGTGCTGTGGCTTCCGCTACTGCTGAACTTTGCTGGATTATTAATCTTTTTCAAGAATTATTTGTTCCTGTGACTGATGTTCCTGCACTTTTTTGTGACAATCTTGGTGCTACTTATCTTTGTGCCAATCCCGTCTTTCATTCCAAAATGAAGCATATTGAGATTGACTACCATTTTGTCCGCTCAAAGATTCAAAGTAATGTTCTTCGTGTTGTTCACATCAGCTCCGGTGACCAACTTGCAGACTTGTTTACTAAAGCTTTGTCACATGGTCCTTTTGAGAAGAACTGCTTCAAGATTGGTGTCTCCAAACAACCCACCATCTTGAGGGGGCATAATAAGAAAATATCTTCCAGTAGAGATTCAGTCAATACATGATTGCTATAGTTTTTCCTGATATCTTGCTCTATTAATAGTATTCCTTATATATTGATCTCTGTAAATAATATCCCTGATTCCTTGCTTCTTTCCTTCATTCTACTCATGTAGCCACTGTATAAATAGGCTTCTATAATCAATAATATGGTAGGGGTCTTTACCATCACTCATATCTTTTATAGGGTGGTGGGAGTGGGTTGGGTGGTGGTGGGGTGATTGGTGGAATGCTACTTGTGTTGTTCTCTCTACTTTTATTAGGGAAGTCATTTTTCTCATTTTTAAGGAACTTGTTTTCCTATAGAAAATATTTTCCAAAACATTTTACCAAACGAACATGAGAAAATTAGAAAACACGCCATACCGAACACACTCTTAGTCTTTTTTTGTTCAAATTAAGTGTCCATTTACATAATCAAGTAAGTATTAATTATTTTCTTCCAAATTTACCTCTATTTAGCTAAGTGAGATTTCTTCATGAAATTAGTATTTCCTGAATGAGTATGCTAAAGGCTAAGTGGACACTTATTTTGAATTGGAGGGAGAATCCCAATCTAAGAGAGGTGCCACATAAATGCATATTAAGATATCTAATAAAGAAGACAACTACAATGAGAGGTGAAAAGTTGATTAATTAAATTTAAAGGTTTTTTGGACTATTAAAAATAAAATAAAAGATAAATGAAGGAGAAAATGTTGAAAAATGAGAAAAAGCTAAATGGTCTTCTAGGCTATCAAGAAGTGTCATTTCACCTTGTTTATGCCTAGGAAAAAGATAAACGGTCTTTTAATTTTGGACTCTGAAAATATCAAATAATAGTGTGTATGTATATGTATAAGTGGCATTGTTAAAGATGAAAAGAAGAAAATCCCCGATGGATCAACAAGATATGACAATATTACAATCAAAAGCGACATTCTGCATTTAATGGAGTATACTATGATTTGATATTTTAGAGTCCAAAAATTAAAACAACAAAACAGAGAAGTAAAGACAAAAAAAAAAAACTTTGGATTACAGAGAGTAAAAATGCAGAGACTGTATAAATATGGAGAACTTGCAAGATTACAAAAAAGAAAAAGAAAAGTGTTATTCATACTCAACATAAAACAACTCTCTGCCTTGATTTCCACAATTACATTTGCTTGACACTTTGCTAATTAGCCCCCTCCTTTGAACATAGATCCGAACGCCCACTCAGAAAAGTGTTATTGAACGCCCCTCCTTTGAGTTTTCTTGATTCTGAATTTTCATAGAAGCTTTAATCTCTTGACTTGACCTATTTGCGATTCTATCTTTGTTCCCAGGGCAGATACAAGACTCTACGTTGATTTAGTTTATCTATGGGAATATCCTCATTTTGAAATATTTGGATGACATAATTTTTTGTGGAATAGTTTTCTTCAATCTTCGTTTTAGAGGTAGGTAGAAGACTCTACATTCAGTTTGTTTATATATGGAAATGATAGTCTTGTGCGATATATAGTTTTCATGAATCTTAAACGTGGAATCTCAGAAGATTTGTTGATGAAAAGCATAGGCGAAGCTAGTATTTAAAGCTTATGAGTCCGGGGTTTTAGTCCTTTTGAGTTAATGGGTTTTGATTTCAATCTATCTATTGGTTTCTTGGTCTGTGTATATGTATAGAACTATTTAAAAGTATGTATTTGGTATTCTTGAAGCTTTCTTTAAATATAACTAGAGTAGTTAAAGGAATTATTAGAATAATCCTAGTTTTATTATGGTATAATAGCCTTTACTTGTAGAATAAACTGTACATCATTTTGTTTATAAAGAGACTAACTATTTCTTTCCATAAAGACAAGCGTGCCTGTGTGTAACTGGTTCAGGTATACGTTTTTACATTGTAAAATTTAGTTTGCTTGTGTTTTCATGCCTTTTTCTAAATGTATACTATTTGCATCCCTCAGAAAATGTGTGTTCTTAGTAGTGTAATACTTACTTTCACTGTAGATTGATGAAATCACGTGTAGTTTAGCTATTAAATATCAATCCATCTCATGCACAATTTATGTTTTACTTTAATCTGTCTCATGCACAAATTTGCTCTAAAATCGACGATATGCATCAAAGCGGAAAAATCTCATTTAACTATCCGGACCTCCTTCATTGTTGGAAAATCGCACTGTATATACAAAGTCAAATTTTTCTTCTATGTATATATAGTAAATGTTGAGTGAATATCCCCCCCCCCCCCGGTTGCGCGGATAGATGTCGTGAAACTCAGTCATCAAGGAATATATTGTTTCAGTTAACGTGCTCATTTACTATCTGTCTCGACAAAATATTTACTTTCTTGTCAATTCTTGCTTCTTTTGCCTTTCATCTTCATTTGAAATTGCTGTTTTGGTGCAGTTACTGAGAGAAGTGATCTCACAGTTATGTGATACCCTTCGTTCTTTTTCGTGCCCTTCCCCGTTATCCTAATTTGCATATACAATATGTGACAAAACCTGGGAACACTTATATTTCCTATAACCTGTCCGGATATAGGTAATTAGGCCGTTGAAAGGAGATGGCTCAAGTTGGTAGAGCTTCTGATCAGGGCCATGAATCTGAAGGCATTGGTACGATGATTAACATTACAGTAAGAACCGTGGGTCATCAAGCTCATAGTATTAGTACTGATGAGGTACATTAATTTTTTGTTCATATTAATTATTTGAGATTCTTTCCTATTAAACTTCAAGAACCTTCCCTCCCCTAAAGAATATCTGTTTTCGATGGTTGTTAGACTTCTAAAATGTTTCCTAATCCTGTATCGAATTTTCTCTGATGCATTAATTTTGCATGTTTATCACTAAACCATATGAATTTTCCTTGTAGAACCATATAGATTTTGCTGGCCTTCTCACGGGATGTTGTAATGTTGATACCTAAATAATTAATCCAAATTGACATGAATCTCAATGGCAATGAACCAGAATTGACAATTGGTAACGCAAGTAAATATAGAATACGAAAAAAACAAAAATGATTTCTTTTTATGAATTGTTCATCTTAAATATTCAGTTTAAGTAAGTTGTATCTTGTACAAACCAATAAATAGAGTTGAATTTATAGTTAAAGCCGCCAATATAAAATCAAAATCACTAGTTATAGTAAGCCCAAAGGGGCTATATTAAATGATATATGTTCTTTTTATACATAAATTTAAAAAGCACTTACCCAAGTCCTTTTTACTAGTAATTGATGTAACCTGTATGATCTTGATATCTTATAAACTAATTCTTGATCATGTATTGATTTCCATTTGTGAAGCAGATGAGTGTGCGGACTTTGAAAGAACGGATAGCTTTATCAAATATGATTCCAATAGAACAACAACATCTAATCTACCGTGGACAAATCTTGCAGGATGATCAACTCCTTTCGTCATACCGTATCCTTATTTCACTTTATATGTCATCTAGACTTCAGTAATCAAATTCTATGCGTTCATTTAAGATTTTTCCTTTTTAACGGGCTCCTCTAGTTACTACTTGCCTCATAAAAGAAAAGATACCTTGTTAGTTATTACTGCTTGCCTCATCCCAAAAAAAAAACATTTTGCCAATCTAATTGGCAATAAGTCTTTGTCTACTTGTCTTATTATTTCTTTTCCACGTTGGAGACTTAACATTAATTAGATATTAAAAACGGTGATACTCTATATTTGGTTTGCACCCCTCAGAGAGTGTCATCCTTTGGTAGTCTATCCAGTCCCCCAGGTTAAATGAGCTTTCTTTAATATGATATTGATTGTGTAAGTAGTGCTGACTATCTCCTATTTATTTGTTCCAATTTTTACATTTGATTCAAAACCCTATAAACCATAATTGCTTCTGCTATGAGTACTCCTTATGTTCACTGATCATTGACGATTTTTGTACTGTCATATGATGTCGTTGGATCTCTAATTAATGGTTCACATGACTCGTGATTCCAGATCGTGTTACTCTTTGATCCTTTGACACACGACTCACTATGTAACTGAGTTATCATCTTATCAAAAGATAAATCTTGTAGACAAAGTAAATAGCTGTAAAACACGACTTTCAGCTATTATAAAGAGGATTCAGAACTAAAAGCACTGTTCCACTTTAAGAAGTAAAAACAGACACGTAGCCATGATTTTGCTTCCATAAAAGTTGCCATACTTATCTCAACTACCTTGTGGGATAAAAGTTGGATGGTAATAGTAATTGATGATGTGCTCATTGTGTTTACATTTAAGATTTTCTCTTTTAATGGGCTCTAGCACCTCTAGCTATTAGTACTATACTTGCCTCAATAAAAAAAACTAGGTGTTTTCTCCCATCAGTCCAAGCCTCGGTGAATAGAGTTACCCAGTACATATGTTGATGGGAGGTAGGTACTGATAGTTGGCACAAATAGCTAGATTTAGTGTCATTTGCATTTCACTTATTAGCACTTTAATCGCAATTTTGAATGCAAATTGTTGTATAGGTGCTTATGTTGGTATGCTTGTATGAATAGGTACAACAAGGACCAATGGAGGGTATTCCGAGCAGTTTTTGATTGATTCTGAGGCTTTGCACATTGATTGAATGTTGGGAAGGAAGTTCCGCACTTGAAGGCGGATCCGACCACCGAAGGTCTCGTGCGCCGGGTCATGCGTCGCACGGCCGCACAAAAACCCCGATCTACGAATATCGGACACAGGCCCGTACATTGGCCATGCGCCGCACAGCAACTACCAGAGATCATCGTATAAGTTATGCGACGCATAGCCGCCGCACAAGCGGCGTGGGTTGTCCTACTTGGTG